>NW_020884873.1:25886245-26184625 GCF_003945725.1 Corapipo altera | reverse complement strand
GCCAGAAAAAACATCTGGTTTTAAATGACAGTGAATTAGGCCAACTCTCTGATCTCAGTCCTGGGAGTCTAGAACATACAGCAGGCAATTCCTTTCCTTTCATGTACATAGTGTAAAAGACATCTCTGTTTATTATTTGCTTTAGAAAAGCTATCAAAGTGAAAACAGAAAGTGTAATAAAATAATTTTAAAAAAAGGAACAAAAAATCAGCAACAAAATATCTAAATGTCACAAAAACTCTTAATAACCCTGGGGTGACAGGAACCATTTGTGGTATTACCAGGAAATACCATACCATGTACTAAAGCAGCAGCACAGCTTCCATGTGGCAGCAATGGTAATAGCACACTGTAATTTGCCCAACCAATGCTGCATTTACATGCTGCTGAAGCAGCAAAATACTTGAGCTCCTACAGAACCTGGAAAGTACCTATAATGCCAGGCGAATTTTACCCCATAGCGTAAAAACAATTTTTAGGTCAAGTACTTAATTATTCAATATATGAAAGGCTTTATGAGCCTGCATTTGCAACTGTACTTTTTACCTCCCCGTATGGCTGCTTGAAGAGCTCCACGAAGGGAATTCAACACTCATTTTGCTCTAAATGCTTCCGACAGTTCTCAGAAAATCTTGAAGGAATCAGTACAGTTGGGTAATATTATTCTGGGACCAAAGACTAGTTGGGGTCTTTTCTTTTCTCTTTCCCTCTCTCCCTCCCCTACTGGAAAACTAGAAAGAGAATGGGTTGGATTTGTGATGGAAATTGAGTTTTGGAGGCTGTAACTATTACTTTTGAGAAGCACTGCATTTAAAAGAATATGACAAGTAAGGCAAGGAAAACTATTCCAGATTGCAATTTTTGGAAGATATATTTTGGTACTGTGACATTTTGATACTGAGAGATTTTCATGTGAAAATCTAGAGTAAGTGTTCTAAAATGGGCTGCAAAAATAAACACAAATAAATAAATACAATTATAAATACAACAGCCTTTGCTTGAATTTGCCACTACCACTGGGAAAAGAAAAAAACAAACTTACTTTTTAAAATGTTAGTTTCCCTATAACTCTGATTTATACAGTCATTTGAATGTATTATAATGTTTTGAAGAACTTTGTGGTCTTGTGCAGTTGTGTAGATACATTACTTTGAAAGAGATCATGAATCTTGTAAAAAAACTTCCAGAATATCCACTATCACAAAGGAAATTTTCCATTGGTAAATGTGTACTATAGGGCATAATGATTCCCCAACAGGCTGACAAATATAAAAAATGTTCTATTCTTATAAAACAAGAACAAACAAGTCAAAGAAACAAATAACAAGACAAAAAGACCCCACTACTATGAAAACTCCACAACTTTTTAACTATTTGAAAGATATATAGATAACAGTACTTTTTCTTATCACCGACATAACAGACTCGATTTGTGGAAATTAATTGAATTTATTACCAATGAAAATCAGAGTGAGATAATGAGAAGTAAAAAAAAAATCTTAAAAAAACACCTTCCCCTCACCTCTCCCTCCTTCTCAGGCTCTAAATCCTCCCCCCAGTGGCTCAGGGAGATGGGGAATGGGGGTTATGGTCAGTTCATTGCATGTTGTTTCTGTTGCTGCACCGGGAGAGGAGTCCTTCCCTTACTCCAGCATTGGGTCCTTCCCACAGGAGACAGTTCTCCACAAACTTCTTGAGCTCAATTCATTCCCATGGGCTACAGTTCCTCTTAGTCACAAAATTATGCTGGTTTGGTTTTCTTTTTCTCCCACTTCTTTTATGTACATGAAAAGATTGTCCATAGCACAGCACTATCTTTTTAAGAAGATACGTTTAGTTTGAGAATATGTATACAGTCCTCCTGAGCAGCACAAGTGTTGAGAATCTTCTTCCAGATTTATGTCTTCCACAGATTGGAAGGATAATGGACTTCATCCTTCTAGTTTTTAAATTTGTGAGTCCAAAGTCTGTGGGAGACAATGACTAGCTCTGCATTGAATACTATGGGTTTAGTGACGTCCAACAATGTACTTATGGAGTAACTCCACTAAAGTCAGTATCTAAAACCCATGTGAGATAGATCTGCATATATTTAAAATTAATATATTAATATATTTTATATTAAAATTATAATTTTATGCAGGCTATTTTTTGACAAGAAAGTTCATGCAGCCCTTTTAAAGTACTTTGCTTTATACTCTGCAACAGAGAAAATGAGAACAAGTACACATAACAGTCAAGTATTTTGCCAATTCATAGTGGCTAAGGTACTGACACCATACCTTGCTGAATAGGATAGAGAGAAACTAGTTTACCCAAAATCCGGAGTATTCCAGTTTTATTTATACTGCTTTAATTGCACTATGTAGATTCATTGGTAGTTTGTGCTGTGGTGCATTTTGCGACTCTGTGAATAAAATTTTTTTCATCAAGTCAGACTAATGAACAAGTAAATATTGTTAATGGCTGTTCTGCATTCCCCATTGTGGTGCAAAACAACTGAAACATACTAGTTAATATGAAACATAAAGATTAAAACCACAGACATGAAATTATTTGGTTGACCCTTTAGCCAACCTATAAATATTTTTCATCCATCCACAAATTTGAGGTAAAAAGCTTTTCTGATCAGTGTGTGTGTCACCCCCATATTTGCTCAATTTTTGGCTTTGACCATTGGACATTTTTCTAGTCTTAATTTCTGTAAAAAATTTGGTAAGTCATTGACCAAAGAAGTTAATGAAATACATAATTTGTAGTCAGAGGTGTGAATTTTCACAGGACCATGTGTATGTGAGCACAAAGCCACAATAATACATAAGTGATCTGTTTGATGACTACTATCAATACTCAAATATCAGGTTCTTGATATAAACCATGCAAGACCATGTCTATTCCATACCTGTTCTCTAAGTTCTGAGAATGGCTGAAGGCAGAATGGGGCTGGCTGAATGTACAGGGAGCCTTGCAATATACTCTCTGATTTGCAGGGCAACATGAGACAGGTATTTCTCTTGGGTGTAGTGGTTCTGCGTTCCTTCAAACTATTCACATCATCCCAAAGGGTAGAGTAGCCCTCTGAGTCTGAAAGGAACAAAGGAACATTGTTTTCTGATTAAATTTAATATAAAAGTAATCTGAGATTCTGAAGACAAAAACTGCTTACAGCACAATTTGACTATAAGGTATATATATCTATATGTTTTTGCCACTCTAATCTTGGGGTAAGCAAGCATTCATATTTCAATGTGAAAAACCCCCACATTTGAATAAAAGGTAGTTGTTTCCTAAATTTGTCTGGGCATAGGAACTGCCAGATCAAACAAACTTTTCAGTCCAAATATTTCTACCATCCTCCTGTGGTAAGCTTTGAAAAACACAATATTAATTTCATTGTCTCTTTCATTTGGACTATACAAATAGAATGATATTTTGGCTATATGTTTTGTTTTTACAATGCTATGTAATAGTACTTAGTGGGGATGTAAGTCAATCAATACAACAAGAGGTCAGCAATGGAAGACACAGAGGTCAGGAAACTTGTTTTGTGCTGACTTACTCTGTTCCCTGTTAACACAGAGGCAAAGACAGAAAAAAGGAAAAGCAAAGTTGAAAATGGTATTATGTGGAGGGTCTAAATAATTCTCCTTGTCCTTTGTAAGAGGTAAAATTCAGGTAAACTTTGCTTTTATGATTTTTCAATTATCCTAACAGATAGAGGACACTAGATTTTGTTGCATATTAATTGGCCTAAAATCAAAGCAAGAGATCTCAGTAAGTGACTTTTAACATGTTTTTGGAGAAGAAGGATGACAACTTGTGGTGATTAATTTTTCTGGCTACCAGGTACCCACCAAGCCATTCTATCACTCTCCCTCCTCAACAGGACCTGGGGACAAGATACAAAAAGAGCTCACGAGTTGTGATATGGACAGGGAGATCATTTGCCTACTAACGTCATGGGCAAAACAGACTTGACTTAGGGAAGATTAATTTAATTTATTGCCAAATTAAGTGTAACAGAGTAGGATCAAGGGAAAGAGGAACAAATCTACTTTTTCTCAGACTCAGCTTCACTATGAGCATTTCTACCTCCTCCTCCTCCTCCATCAGTGCAGGGAGATTGAGAATGAAGGCTGCAGTCAGTTCATAAGGATTCATCTCTGCCATTTTTTCCTCTTGTTTTTCCCCTGCTCCATCATAGGTTCCTTCTCAGGGGATACAGTTCTTCAGTAACTTCTCCAATGTGGGTCCTTCACATAGGGCACAGTCCTTCAGGAACAGACTACCCCAGCATGATTTCCCAAGAGGGTCACAGTCCTGCCAGAAGCCTGCTCCAGCATGAGCTCTCCCCATGCTGCAAATTCTTTCAGGTTACATCCACCTGCTCCATCTGGCATGTGGTTCACCACAGGCTGTGGGTGGATATCTGTTACACCAGGGACCTTTATGGGCTACACTAAGGCAACCTACATCTCCATGATCTTCACAAATTGCAGGGGAATCTCTGTCTGGCACCTGGAGCACCTCCTGTCCCTCTTCTTCACTGACCTTGGTGACTGCAGGGTTGTTCCTCTTACATTTTCTCACTTTTCTCGCACAGATGCTTTTGTGTGGCATTTTTTACCCTTTCTTAAATGTCTTACTACAGAAGTGCTTGCAATACATACAAACACACACAAACACACGTACACCTATAAGAACCCGTCCTTTGTAGGGTAAGTTGTATGTGATAGATTCCTTCTGTTTGTTCAGCACAGTGATGTGGATCCTTTAAACTCAAGACTGTTTCATCACAAATGGATTTTTTAAACTCAAAATTGTGCAGAATTCTCTAAATAAGATTTGCTTCTTCATTTGTACTCTGTAAAGATTAAGCATTATCCAACACATTGATGTATCAACCCAGTCAGAACTCCCACTGCTATTTGTGTAGTCTCACATTTAAAATCTTCATGTTAGTAGAATCCTATTCCTTTTTATTGCCACTAATATTTATCCCGAATTAAGCATTTATCCTAAATTAAAACCAGGTAAAAGAAGCTCATAGAAATTCTGTTACCTTTTAATATGAAAGTGTTGAATGATTGAAAAATATTATTTTCACTAAAAAAAAGGACTCATAGAATTCTTGTAAGAGTTAATTTTTATATTAATTCTTAAATCATTTATCTATACTAAAGATAACCTACTAATCTCTCCTGATACTCTAAGAATACAGAACTGCAAAAGCAATGACAATACAAATATGAATAGGAGGGGAAAAAAATCACTAATTAAATAAATTTGTTTATATAGCTATTAGGCTTTCCTGGAACCTAGCCACCTGGAGACATCTTCACCATTGCTTATCATTTGTGGGTTTGTACACACAACACGGTATTCAGGGATTAGGAGATAAATCACCATGTTATTGAATTTGGTAATGCAGAGGAAGAGCAGGGAAGAAGGTGTCTGATGCTCCAGGGGTGAATTTACACTCAACAGATATTCTGTTCAGGAAGGAAGATGTACGTTCCAAATTTACAACCATTTCAGGGAAAAAGAAGCCTAAGGATAGGGGTTGTCAAAAGAATATATGCCATCCCCTGAGGAGGTGTGCAAAACATCTTGAGAGTCAACTTAATTTGACAACCTTCTAAACTGAAAAGATCACAGGAAAAATATAAAGCCAAGTGACATATTACTAGATATATGAGAATATAGTGACTATTGTCCTGTACTATCTGTTAAATATAACAGCTGCTTTGTAATTTTTACATTTTTTTTAAGTCAGGTATTTTTTTTAAACATTTACATTGGCATTTATCTAATGATAACTGATTTAGTGAGCCATTGGTAAAATTTGATCTTTCACATTTTTTAGGCATCAGGAATTCACAGTTGGAGTGTGGCCACAAAATTAGCATTCTATAGAAGTTATCAGTATTCTTTTTATAAACTCCTGGGTAAGCGTATCTTGAAGTCTGCCTGCAAGGATAAAGAGACATGAAGGGGAAAATACTATTCAACCTTTTTTTTTGTTTATTTGTTTGAGTATTTTTTTGTTGTTGTTTGCTTGGTTGGTTGGTTTTGTGGTTTTGATTTTTTTTTTAATAATTAAAATACAATATAACTACAATGGCTGAACAAAAGCAAAAGTCTGTGGAACCAATATTCCCTCATTCTGTCAAAACCAGTAAAATTAAAGTTATTTCAGCACCACTTACAGAAAGGATCTAATAGTAATGGGATTTATTAATTCAAGAATACAAGCACACCCCAGGAAAGACAAAATATATAAAACACAAAAGATGTGGAAAAAAATGGCTTCCATCCATGCCTGATTTCTATTTCTCTAAGAATTCACAAAACTTCAGTTACTATAGTGTGGTGGGGGGAAAGGAAGCTCTGCTGTCATTTTTATCAGACTTGATTCTTAACAGGTGGCAAAATCTCTCATACAGAAATCTACCCCTTTATACATTATTTGTCTTGAAGAAACTCACTGGTGTCTGCACAGTAGATTCTGCAGAGGAAAAAAAATTAATTATTGTCTCTCTCCCCCTGTAATTTCACTGTATTTGGAGATTTTTTCTCCATCTCTTCTTCACAAGTGAAGTTGGTGAACTATTCCTCTTTTGTATAGAGTTAGAAGAGATTGAACTACAATTTCTTTCATTTCCAGTCATTTTCATAGGTTATTTCAGAAACCCCTTAGGGCAGAATTCAATATAATTATGCTTCTTTATTTGAAAGATTCACATATTATTAAATTAAATTTACATATAAAGCTTATTTTTCAACAAAATTAAATCATTGTTTTCAATGATTCATCTTACAAATCTTTTTGTAAGATGAAAAATATTAGTATGAAGCATAATAAAATCCTAAGCTGTATACATCACAATAAAAATTAATTAAGCCAAGAGCAAGCGAGGATTTAAAAAAATCTGCTAATTAGGTTAATATTTGTATTTTTCTTTTGATATCTGAGCTTTAGAGTTTTAAAAATGTGTCTGCCATATGTCTTTTTTTCAAAAGAATTCAAAAAGAATTTGAAAGCAGAAATTCCCACGTTATAACATCTCTCCTGATGCTAATGTGCTAATAGAAAACACTAAAAGAATCCTGTTATGAGCAATGACATAACATGTCGTATACTTTTTTAGCTGTTTTAAAACTATTTTTAATCAGTAACAATACTTGACGCAAAACTGTAAAGGCTTGTTTCGCCATAACACATAACACAGCGGAAATAGAGCTGGAAATTACAGTGTGGTGTCCTACTGAGCAACTGAAGTAGTGAAACTGTCTTGAAAGACTTAGAGACTGATGATCTGAGATAGACTTCTATGCTATGAAGGGAATATGAATAAATACTGTTGGCTGTTGTAGCAAGGCCAGAAAAGTATGATCCAAGATATCTTTGCTAGTCCTATGCTAATAAAATCATTCCAAGTCTCCTACATAAAATGTAATGTCTGACAAAAAGTGTGGGTAAAAGTTGTCTTTTAGGAGGTTTTCACCCTAGTTTCCACACCAAGATGTTCATAAAGCTCCAAGAAGCTTCTAATTATCTGGATACTACTTTACAGTGGGTCTTTGAAAGTTCATCCATCACTTCTGCCAGATCCTGTTAACTGTGACAGTATTTTCTGTGATCTGGGTAGGCCACCCACTAATCCTATACAGATCAAAGAACAGGTTTCTGACTAATCTCGACTGCTGTTAATGACTCATCAAATTTAACTGATTTATCCAAATGCAAGTTTTAATATTCCACCTGTATCACTACATTCCCCATCTCATGTAAATGAGGAAATGTTTGATGACAGAATGTTCATAACTCTACCAGTGGCCTTTGGTATTATCGTATTCATAAATGTAATCACCTGAAGGATAGAATTATAAATAAAATGACAATGTGACTTCAAGAAAGATTGCAAAATGAAAATTTTATGCCAGTTTCTAGTTTGCCTTTTAAGTTTTGCAGGGTGTTGGTGCAAGGGTAGGGAGTTGGCATCCAGGGAACTAACTTTGCTTATCCTGAATGGCAGATGTATCTTAGAGTGTCCTTCTAACTCATAGGCACTTCTGCTGCACTATAGCAAGTGTAGGGAAGTAAAAAAATTATTTCATAAGAGATTAGTCATGGTTATAATTCAGAAGTGTATGGGTTATATGTTTTCAATTACTGGAGGGTTTAGGTATCAAATCATTCTTCTTGGCTTTGCTGAGAAATGTTTTATGATGCTTCTTTGTTTCCAGTTGATAAGCTAGCAGTTTCTTGTGGCTGCAGGAAAGATTCCAATGGCTACTTCGTCTGTATTAAACCATTTGTCATGGAGAGTTAATGGATTAGACTTTTTTTGCGCTTGTGTGTAAATTTAATACAGATTATACTGTTTAAGAAATGCACTAAAAGCAGATGTATTAATGCAAAATAATAACAAGTAATTTTAAAAATAGAGTTGTGTTAGGAAAAAATAGCTACAGTGGTATCAATTGTATCTACTTATTCACTAAAAATATTTCAGATGAATGTAGGAGATATTTTCATTTATCTCTTTCCCTTTGGGAAAGTATTATAATTTTTATGCCTGTTTCTTCATTTTTATTAGACATGCTGAATTCCAGAACAAGAATACTAAGAGGACATTTTCTCTCTTTTTTTTTTTTTTGGTTGAGTTGGGTTGGATTTTTACCAAGATTAGCATCAATTCTTCTAAGAAATATCAAGACATGTATATACATCTTTTATATAAAAATACTCCTTTGTGGAGAATATTCTAATTCATAGTTTCACAGCGTGGTTCTAGTTAATCATAGGTGTATGCTTGTAGAGGTTGTACCAAGGACTTATGATAAATTGAAGTTTGATTCCAATGAATCAAATAGAACTTTATTTTAGGTACATCAGTCAATCACATCTGAATAAAAATGAAACTATCATAAGTATAGTCTTTTTTTAATAAAAATAGGAATCATTAAAAACACTGAATTAAGATTCAAGGGTTGCATTTACCTTATCTCCTCATATAAGAAAATAACAAATACTTAATGAAAAATGGGAAGCAGTCTCCAAAACAAACTCAATTAAACTACAGTTAAATGTTTAGCTGATTGAAGATAGCTCAATGAAACAAATAATATATCTAAGCCATGGAGCTGATAAAGTAAAAGCATCTTCCCTGTTGAACATGTAGGGGGAAAAAATTGCTTATTTTTCATGGCAAAAGCATTCATTGTCTCCCTTGAGTCCTAAAGTAAATCAATGGACCATAGTGACTGGCCATTTTACATAACTACTCTATACTTAAAAAAATTGAAAAAGTTAATTTATTTTATTTCCAAAAGACTTAACAATAGTTGTGCAATACAGAATGTATAATGAATGAAGAACATGCTGATGTGAGTTCAGCAAGATCTGCAGAAACATATCTACAATATCCTAAGAACCTGACAAATATTGTCAAATGAAAGCATTCCAATTAACCTGAAATTATTTCATCCTTCTCCACATTACCAGGAGAAATACAACAGTTATTACAATTAAAAATTAAAAAATACATAATGCACCTTTCATACAATAAGACTGCATTTTCAATTCTGTAGTTGTAGTTACCAATGGGGCTGAAATACTAGTAGCCATGTTGCTTTTTCTATCATGAAAAAGAATGTGTGTAACTATCTTTTCTTTCCCCGTCCCAAAGCTACATTGACAACACTCAAAAACATCTCTAATAGCTTTTAGAATTTCAGTAAAGCAGTTAACAGCTTTACCGAAAATTAACACATCATGATACTTGCCTCCAACTATATGTATTATGTGTGGTATACATACTGCATAAACTATGTACAGCACATATAGTGACTGGAGGCCTAGCAAACACTTTTATTTGAGATTGTTTCTCTACATGGTTACTAAGTTTCCTACTTTTACCCCTTCTTCCAATGCAAATAAATCTATAGGAAGAAGCACCAAATTAAGTGCTTCTATAGAGTTAGCATAACAAGATATACAGCCTGTCAGAACATGTGCCTCCTGCTCTGCAAAGGGTAGATAATAAGCTACCCTAATGAGGCAAGTAAGTAAGTCTTGGTGGACACATCCTAGTAAAAAACCATGAGATTTAAATAGATTTCTAGAGCCATATCAGAACCTCCTCATAGAGGCAGAAGTACCTCATTACCAAAGATATGCATTCTGCTAAGCAGATATTAATCTTGGCTTCATGTTGATGGGTTTTTTTACAGAATTAGCCACAAACCTGCTTTTTGTATTTTACTGAATGTCCAGGCTGTGCTCTACCGCATCACTTTGTGATTGCAGAAGAGACCCTCCCCACAAGCACCAATGGCTGTTGCTGAAACCCATGCAAGAGTTGCATAACAAGCCAGATGTTGAAAGCTGTGTAGATTTACACAGCTGTTAGCTTTCCTTCTCCAAATGAGAAACCATTTTTTTCTCTCCTGTTAAGCAGCAACATGATTAAATATTTCCTTTCCTGCTTGTGATTTAGCCATAACAGTATGTGAACAGATGTGTCACCTCTGTCATTGTCTGTATGGTGAGCTATTAGTATGTTATACAGGTAACTGTTTGAAACCTGTTTAACAGGTGGTAACACTAGGAATATATGTAGGTAACCCTTGAAGATTTGCTTAAAGTAGATTCAATCAGATTCAGATGAGAAGCTTTGAGGTTCAGATATGAAAAGTCAGCATAACATGGCCATGATTCTAAATTGGAGTATTATATAAAATGTGTATAATACCTTGTAACCAGCAGAGAAAACAGTGACATGTGGTATTTAAGTTGAGACTGTAAATGAAAGATTTTGTGTCATGTCACCCCTGATAGGGGAGCTCCATTAAAACACTTATGTATGAATCCAAACTGCTCATTTGAAACATATATTTAAGAAGTACAAATGCATTAACAAACCAAATCAATCTAATACCAAAATGTAATAAGCAGTTTGACTCTTTTCAAGATCAATTATTTTCACAAAGCAGGTTTCCATCTTCTGTATGTTGGCAGAGTGTCAGCATCTAAACAAAAGCCAGTACAGAGTGATCTCTGTTTTGTATTTTGAAGCATTTCATTACAGTGAAAGCAGAAGCACTCAACTGAATTAAATTATGATTTGTATTGTTAAGATCCAGTCAGAAAATGACCAAATTCTTTCCCTAAACAAGGCAAGAAAAATAAAAAGTTCTAGAAACTGCAGTTAAATTACAGAACTCTCTTCTGACTACTGAATAGCTGTGAGCGCTCTAGTTCAATATTTTGGCTGCGTGCTTTATCTCACAGAGAAAGGATATAAGCCAAGTGATGGAAATTCATCAAATCCTATGCCAAGAGAAGAACATATCATGTGCCACTGAAGAAAAAAAGAGATGGCTAGGCTTTTGGATAATGGTCAATTAATTTTTTCCACAGCAGTTAGTGTAGGAAGGGAAAATGTATTGAACCTGCCATAATTGGTAACTTCTGTAAGACACATGCAGCATATATTTCAGACACGGTTCTGCTAGTACCCTAGAGAGTTAAAATATTAAGCCTTTTTAACACAAACAAATAGTTATTTTGCAATTTAGCAAAAGCAGAAATGTTTCGATGGGATGTCAGTGTTGCAGTGTTTCGTACATTCTCCCTCACTGTTAAAAGAATGTGTGACTGACTGTAAAACAAAGGCTGGTATTGATGACTGTATTAGGTTTTATAAACTGATATAAATTCAGAAAGTATGTAATTGGTGAAAAGGGTGAGACAAAGATTATTGGTAATTTTATTTATACATCAGTTGAATGTTAAAATCTAGTTTCCTGACAATATTTAAAGAATGACAATTGCATTGCTTGTCCTTGTTTTTTCTTTATGGCTCTAACTTTTCAGGTTTGCTGATTTTTTTGTGGGGTTTTTTGTTTGTTTGTTTGTTTTTATTTTTTTTAACAACAGTATCGTTTCCAGTATATGTTACAAAATACTTATGAAGATTTACAAAGATTCTGTGTGACTATGAGCAGTTAAAGACAGAGGTCATGATTCCCCACACCCTTTTCACAGATACAATAAAACTTTCAACCACAACAAGAAGCAGATGAAAAAACTTTTGGTGAATATATTATCTAACGAAAATGAATTTTTCTCTTCATAAACTCCTTTCTAGTTGATTCTGATTAGAAATGTTCATTGTATTCTGTACAGATGCCTGGAATAAATGGCCTAAAGTGATTTCAATTGGGTATTGATTGTTTACTTCAGGCAATGAGTATGAAATATTTAAGGTCTCTGACAAATCATTGAAACATCAGGTATTGTTTCTTCTCCCTCACTGGATCACTGTAGCTTTCAAGTGTAATCACTATTCATCTTTGTTAATTTTATATGCACAGGGATAGTGCAGTTTCTGAGGATCATTTGAAGTATGAAATCAGTTATATCCAATAGCTGTTATCAATGCAACTAATGCTTATGGCAACTCATTGGCAGCATTTCACTAATCATTTTGAGGAAGCAAGTACACTTCTTTTTGACTGTATAAAGAAGAATGTGCTGGTTTGGTAGGTTTTTTTTATTTTAACACTGTAAGAGTCTAATCCTTTTGATTAAAAAGAATAGAAAACTGTAAAGCAGATCTGGTTCTAATCTTATTTTGAATGTTCAAAAATTTTGTTAGAAGACACAACCCAAACTGAAAATTATAAAAATCTGTGTGTTGTAGCTATGTGAAAAGACAGTCTGAGAGACCAAAGTAAAATCTCATGCTCTTTTGTTAGCATGCAGCCAAAATCAAGTTGTCCAATCCGGTCCCAGAACACCGCATGTCCACACCACATTGTGAGGTGTCAGACTGAAACACTAAGAGCCCAAAAGTAAGATAGGGCTATCAGTGCAGTGCTGGTACAGCTGCACAGGCCTGGTAACATTGTCTCCAGCCCTCCAGTTATCTAATTCAAAACTGTATCTGGCCGTGGTGTGACAATATGTTAAACTGTCTGCATGGCTTCTGGTGACAGATCAAAAATAGTGTGGTTAAACGATGCAGAGTACCAGTCCAGATTGCTTCTATTCTGCTGTTTCAGATATGTCCAAGTGTCATGATGAATTAAGTTTTTATCAGCAGCTTCATGCCAGATGTCTGTTCTCCTGGGTGGAACATAAAAAAACCATAAAAGTTGGCATTAATTTGATATCATGTATTCTGGCTAATTTGACAAAATAAAAGTGTTTGCCCAAGCTCATCTAGACCAAGCTGGTTCTTCATTTCTTCCACTAGCACACAGGTCTGATGGGGTACACATGACCTAAGGGGGTGTCTGAACAGATGCTTAATGTGTAATAGAGACACAGAGGAAACAATAGCAAACCAAAACCACAGAGATCTACATAACCCTTCCTCCCTTCTTTGGAATCCAGTGGATTGCTTACAACTGCCCTCTACTGCTGTTACTCATAGAGAAACCACGATTGCATTAAGCTGATTAATGACTAACATGACTGATAAGACAATAATAAACACAAGTGTTTATGACAGCCTTTGAATTGCCAACATCTGGGTTTTTTCTCACTACTATTTATTGATTTATAATCTCTACCTTGAAAACAAGAAAAGATTAAACAATCTCATATTTCATTACATTTTTTACTCCAATATTTTTGTTTGCATTTATATAAAATAGCCTATATCTCATATATATGCTCATATATCTCACATAACTAAGTGTAGGTATATTAAAATTTTTTTAACCTATTCTTTACAGTTTTGGAGAAAGTTTACAGACATCATTTCAGTCAACCACGAAAAGTCAATCTAGGAGATGAACCAGAATAAAAATGAAAAATGTTTTGTTCTTCTCTCTCATCACTTTAAGTCCTCATTATTTAAAAGATCATTGAGCATTTGGTCATGGTAGCTGTCATAATCCACAGTTTTGCATTTACTCTTATAAAAAGTTCAATCAATTATGAATAGTGAACAAATGATTAAAAATGCATAGTCTTTTTATGAATGATACATAAGAGCTAAGTTTGTCAGATAAATTGTTTCTAAAAATATTTTGCTTGGCTCTAAGTAAACAACAGATATTGTAAAAAGTAGACTGTAGTTTTGTTTTTTTCTGTGTTTTACTGAAATAATATTAGAAATATAGTTAAAGAATATTAGAGGTTTTTGGCAAGTATCCCTTAACGTCTTGAGGATTTCATTTCTCATGTGTGGAGTTAGTAGGTTGGAAAGACAAACAGATGTAGTCAGACCAAGGCAGTTGCAATCCTTAAAGTGGGGTTTTACCCTGTTAACTGGTCCAAAAATAAAAATTCAAATAAATAAAAAAGCATTGGGAGTTTCTTGTTTATTGTCTCTCAGTTATTTCCATATTACCTCTGCTCAGTTCTCAGTTTAAATGTAAAAAAGCTGTGGTATTTCCCTCTAATTGTTCCATTCTTAAACTCATCCTAGACTCTGAAAGTGAAGCTCTGGCTCACACATCTCCTATAAAGACCCTGAAATCTGACTGTTAGGAATTTGTCTGATGAGGTGCCAGCTGGAACCAAGCCTGGTTCATTCCCTGAGAGCTGCATGGGTTCTGCAGTGCAGCAAAAGGCAAAAGTAACAGCAATTTGCTCTAGTAAGAAGGCTGAGCACATCAACAGATGAAGTATCGTGTCTCAGAAGATTGTTGTTTCCTTCATGACTCTGCTGCTCTAGGTTGCTTAGTCACCTTGGACAAATCACTCCACTTGCCCTTGCTGTCATTACTACACCCACAAAAAGTAATAGTCTGTCAAGCACGTGATCTAAAAATAGGGCAAAGATGGCATAAGAATTACTTGATGTAAAGGTAGTCAGGAAAGGAATAACCATAGGTAGCCTAGTCTTCTTTTAAATTAAAAAAAACATGACTACAAATATTTAATAATAAAATAAAGCTGAATGTAATTTCTTATAAATTGCACACTAACTCTCACCGGGAGAAAAAGAACACCTAAATAGCTAATCATCCTGACATGAAGCCAATTGACATAAAAATTGAGGACAGGTAATGCATAAAAATATTAGCAGTCATCTACAATTTGTAAAGGCATTATTGTAGTAGTTACTAGAGCAAACCAAAATCACTGGAATTTTATATTCTATAAAAAGTTATTTGATGGTATCATAAATACCGCGAAGTTCCTAATTGGACCTGATTTAAAATCAGATAAAAGATTAAACTGAGGAGAAAAAAAGACCCACAACAACAACAAAATTAAAAAAAAAATAATAAGAAAAAGAAAAAAACCCAAAATATGGAATTGAAAACGAAAGAAAAAAAGATGAATGCCTAGTGATATACTTGCACACTGGACAGCAATGCTTATATACTTGTTGCACACACAATGTTATTCTGTAAAAAACTTTTCTTCCTGCCTCACCAAGTAAGAACAGGCAAAAAAATCTACAGATTTTTTTTGCTTAGGTGTCCTATACCTTTCTTTATCTAATGATTAAAAGAAATTACATGTAAACTCTCTGCTTAAATCTTTGAACCCATAAATTTCTAATTTTCCTCATGACTTGGAATATTTTTGTGTTGTCCACTATGGTTCCTGTAAGACACCAAGATAGGAAGAGGGGAAATAAAAGTAGTCTTTGTTGTCCTTTAAATTGTTGATATACTTGCCAAAGACATACACCAACAAATGACAAATACTTGCCAGATAAGAGAAGACATGGTGAGATCAAAAACTATCATCATCAGCTAGATTTTTTTCTAATGTTATTTTGATACAGAAAGAAAACTGATAGTTGCAATGGACATTTTACAAAGTTTCAGATTTCTTGAACAGAGAAAACTCATACCCCACCTGGGAGCATCTGTTCATGAATGTCTGTTGAAGAACAGAACACACATTTAAGGACTAACCTTCCAAGTGCAGGATATTTTTGAGGCTTCATTTACAGTGCTCAGGAAGGAAGATCACAAAGATGGTCCTTTATTAAAAAACCTTTTCTAGAACGCTCAAAAAGGAATTAGATAATTTTGGAAAAAAACTACCTTTCACTACTCTGGCATATAATTAGGCTCATAGAAAGGAAGATTCTTCCTCATTTTAGATTTATACCATTTCATCAAAGGTGACAAAGCAGGGAACAGGTAGTCTGAAAGAGGAAATGTGTTTTTCAGGACATAATAGCCTGAGTGTTTTCCTTGGCTGGTCCAACCTCGTGACTGACATTACTTACCACTGAATTTAATTTACAAAGGGCAGAAACTTTCTGCTGCTTGGAAAAGATGGAGTAAGAATCAAAATTTAATGGAAAACAAGAGGTTTGGTTTCTTTTTTTCTTTTTTTTTTTTTTAATGAAGAAAGTCCAAACAATTTTAATGATGTCCTTTTGTTTTACAGCCCTTAATCCTCATTTTCAGCTCCTGGTTGTTTGAAGTACTAGTTTTCTAGTTTTCTGTTTACTTTTGTTTTCACCATTCTGCTGAGCTTCTGTAAGTTTCCAATACTTCTGTCAGGGATTACACTTAAACTTTATTTGCCAATTTTTATGTCATTGAAGAATTTATTGTAAAAAAAAAAGGAATGTATATGAAAAAGTACTGACTTATTTTTAAAAGAAGCTATTGAAATCACTAGATAGAGAATAAAATGAAAACCTCTATTTTTCTCTGGGAAGGAATCGTACTCTCACAGTAATTTACGAACAGCTGCTTATTGCTAGCAACAGTTTAACTCTTTTTTTCCTGTCTTAATCTTACTCTTTAACTTCTAAATACTTACTATTTTATCAGGAGTGATTTCTTCAGGGAAGCTATAAAATTATAATCAATTTTAATAATCCCTTGTAAAGAGATTTTCAGAATGAAATTTTATTCGTATTCTCCATTAATGTCTTGATAAAAAGAACTAATAAAATAAGAAAGCTATGGATTTTTTAAATGCTGTTCTGTGACACAGCAGCGGTACAGTCATTACATAAAAATAGATAGCCTATATAACTATGAGAACAACAGAGATATTGTTACAAAGGTTATTCTATATAATTCTTACTCTTCTGTGCCTGTCATGATCTCAGTACCTCTCATGTATGACACATGGAGGAAACTAAAACTAGGTTGGTGAAATAGGAAAAGAAATGTCTGCTGCTCTTCAAAATTGAACCAAACACGTCTTTACTCCAAGGAGGTAAGTGTGTAAGTAAGTACCTGAGTATATACCAGTGCATGGAAAAGATCAGCATTTCTAAAGAAATAAATGTATTTACAGAAGTTTAAGCTTGGCTTGTGAGTGAGAAAAGCAGGAAATATTCTTGATTTTTTTGAAAGTATATCTACACTGAAAAAAAATTATTAAAGATCAGTGCCCAAGCTAGAAGAGGTATGGCTGACAAGCCAATGTGGCAAAGATCAGCTCCTTGTAGAACTAAATTCAAATCTAGAAACAAGCAACTTCATTTGAAGAAAATGCGTCTGAGCTAAAACATCCTGCCTTTCAGGGCAGCCATGTGCTACTCATCTAGCTAACTCATTCAGCCACACCTGACTCTTTCCAGACACAAGGGAGGTACACACATACTCATTTTTACATTTCCTTGGGTAGTCCAGGCAGAACAGTCTCAGATCACTCTGCACCTGCTGGTGTAGGCACAACCTTAGAAAAAAGTTCCAAAGTTCTTTGCTATCCATGAGACTGTGTGAAGAAGTTGGAAAATTGCTCTGGAATGGTCACACTCTGATTAAGCCTTTTTTTTTTTTCTATGATATTGCTGTGGCATACCAAGAAAAAGGAACGTCTCCCCTGTTGGAGTGAAGAAGGGTGTAGCAGAATGCAAATTGATCTGTCAGGTCAAGAGCATGAGCAGAAACTGCTCTAGGCCTTTTACTTTAGTTCCATAGGACCCTGTTCTAAAAATGAAGATTAACATATGCATAAATGCCTGTAATAATGAAACATAAGGAAAGTAATATACTGAAAGGCATATCTGAAGATTTAAATGAAAGTTGGTATAGGTTTAAAAAAATAATTAAACTGTACTTGTTGAGAAAGTCTGAATTCACAAGGTGACTAATAGCAGATACTTGCTATTAGCATAACAGTTTAAATAACTGAAACTGTAGTATATTTTCTGCTGTCCTTTTTTAGCATAAGCAATACAGTTTACAAAAAATTTATACTGAGAAATTAGTACTGTTAGGGTAAAACTAAACAGCAGAATAATAGGTATTTTAAACAAAGTAGATTCCTTATAAGGACTTTCAGCCTTTTATCATTATTTCCAGTAAGTGAGAGGCTCAGAAACAAAGTACACTCTGGGGTCAATCAGGCACAAACATGGTATTTGTTCTTTAGCTAAATACAATCTCTGGCTGCCTCCTTGTTACCTTTGAGATATAAATTCTTACGAGGCCTCAGTCAGATGCAACAATGTTCCAAGTAGTCAGTCAGCCCAGTGGGATGTCTGTTCTGATTATCCCGATTCATCTTCAGTGCAAGTTGCTGATATATGCATGCAATAATAAACCAGTGGGGAGTGTTAAAGACTATCTGGCTTTTATGTAATTAGACATTTACTATAAAGAGCTACAGAGTTATATAATCATCCTAGTAGACATAAATCAAGTTTTACTTCGTATGCTACCAAAGTATAGATAATTTGTCATCTATTTCATCCATTGTTTTCAATAGATTTATTCATTTACATTGCTGACTGCATATGAAGATATCAATAATCAAAGCCTATAGATTTTGAATAACTATGACAAGATTTGAGCATATTCAAGCCTGTCTTTCTAGGTAGATGCAATTTATACTGGGAGAATATTGAATTTGCTGGTATTATTTATTCTAGCTGCTTAAACAAAGAAAGGTATAGTAGCAGAAGGCATTTATGTTATATAAATATCCTAATAAATACGCAGGTGCTTCCAGGAAAAAATTTTGTAAGAGTCGGGTCCCTAAGCATTGCCACACTGGTACGAATTTCTAGTTCAAATGCAATCACAATCTTAGTCACTACACTGTTCCATATATACAGTTTTCAGGGGAAAATGAACACCCACCATGTAGATTGTCAATAGTAAGCATACCAAAACTCCTGAATAATTAAGGGAAATTACTGAAAAAGACCTTTATGGTTAGAAGATATCAGCTCCCCTGCTAAGTAAGTCTCAGAAACTGAAAACCTTAAAGAAATAAAGAATAAAAGATGTTTCCCTGAAAAACTGAGATGATTTTCAAGAGAGCTGTTAATCACTATAGATTGTGAGGAATAGGTGACAAATATCACTATTCTCTAAGAGAAAATCCCCTTTTAGGTCCTGTATATCTGCAGAGAGATGAATTAGGAGAGCTGTTAGAGTTTTGAATCACAAAAGAAATGTATTCCAATACGAGAAATTTTATATAGCTACCTCCCATCGATTCCAATATCATGCAACACAAGTTTCCATATTCAGTAAATATTTTCTCTGTTGTACACACCATCACAACACTATTAAATTATTTTGATTTAAGCTAATCACCGGCTGGCTCTCCTTTATGCCAACACCTAATGGAATGCCAGTATAGGCAGGATTTAATGGCATAATAAGTAACCACAGTTAGGTGAGTAGTCCTCCCCACTACTAACCTGCAGTGCACAGTGTACACAGTGTGTCATCTGTTTTTATTTAGAGGGCAAATTTGTTGATGCCTATTAATAATGTACACACTAAAATAAATTTTAAAAAATTACCCTTTTCTTTTTACTTTTTTTTGGGGGTCTATATTAGCTTCTTCAGCAGCAGTCTGCCTTAATCTGTTCTTTAGTATCACATCTTAAGAGATTTTTCTCCTGATGTGCTACCATTCAGCTAGAATCTGCCAGAGGGTACTAGTGATCTTTTAGGGTAATAACAAAATCCATATATAATCACTGAGAATATAGTGAGTAATAAAATTAGAATTATTTAAAAATATGGAACTCCTTTTCCCTACTGCATTTTCTATTCCATAGTTAAAACATTTATGTTGCTATGTGTCAGCTGGATCCCTTGGGCTTGGGTACCTGATTGTCTTTTGACTCTTAGGCACCTGCAATCTTTCTGCATTCTTTTCCTCCTCAGTGCAAACAGAATAACAACATACATGTCTTGATGATAAAACACTATAAAATCACCACAGGTGATGAGAGAATGCATATTGGATTTCATGGGAATGATTGAACAACATTACTCTTTAATTGACTCTAGTAGCTATTTTTCATCGCTCACAGAAGCTCTAAAATCAATGGATATTTTTATGAAATGTACAAATGCATCAAATGAATATATGCATGCAATATAACAGCTACGATAACACTAATAAGTCTCTTACAGTGGGCTGTGCAGCAAATTCCCTTTGAAAATTATCAGATACATCATAGAAAATCCACAGGGGAATAGTATATTTTACTAACTTGTGGTGTTTTTATTAGTTTTTCTTTGTAAATACCATGTCAGACTCCAACTATCAGAAACTTTCAGTAGCAAAAGGATGAAAAGATAATATGGGAAGAAAATCTACTTTGCAATATCCTTTAACCTTCACATAAACAAAGATGTAGAACCATAAAATGCCTCTTATTTTGTTGGCTTTTACCTGATCAGATGGAACAGCCCAGAACAGAATAGTGAAAAGACTAAAGACATGGGAATTAAGAATTTCCACTTAGAGATTTGCAGTTCAGTTGCCTCAGTGTTGAAAACATATCTGTGTCCTCATATAAGGAAGTCAAATGGACATATATACCTATTTATCTCTGTGTTGATGGAATTTATTCAATATGAAGCCATAAATACTTGTTTGTGCACAAACACTGCAAATATGAGATTTAAGCTCTTCCTGTTCAACGTATTTCCATATTTTCATAATGTAATGCAGATTGCAACTTTGCCAGGTCCGTACAGAACCAGAACCTGTCTATTGACATCAGAAGAGCAAAAATTTTTTCCCATTGTCCAAAAATACATGTCCAATTACTCCCATTTCTGAATGTGTGACCAATCAATAAAAAAATATGGCAAACCTTCAGGAAATGTTGTTAATTTATTAACACATTTGTAGTTTATATTTCTTCCTATCTTGCCTTAGGTTGGATGTCCTTACAATGAAAATACTAAAGGATATTTTATAAAAGATACATTTAATGCTGTAGTGTTGTCTTTTAATTTACCTTTCTTTTAAGATTTCTGGGGAAATCTTCACTTACAAAAGAGAAGAACATATTGTCTGCTATGCCAATTTTAGGGAGAATAAGATTTCAAAGCAATTGTGTTGTATATTTTTAATCTAAGATTGTGAAATAGCACACCGTTGCAAGATTTCATTTCAAGACATCATTGGTGTTTAGTTCAAGTCAAAGGTAGGAATTTTTACAGAGAGAAATCCAGGATGAATCACATAGCTGTGAAACAATATGTGATGAGCATAATTAAATAATGATGATGTTATAGAGGTATCAGTTTTCCTATGTCTTTACATCACTGAGTACATATAAGGATCAGAGAATTTTTCTCAGCTAAGCAAAATGTGTTTATGCATTTCCTGGTGGAAAGCATCCACATTTACATGCAAAAGCCTCAAATCATCATGACCTCCCAAAATCTTACCAAGTTCAGGAATATTTTGACAAGAAATTTGAAGATGTACCTACACCCAGTAAAAGTTTATGTCATCGTTCATATCTGATTTTTTTAATACTTAAAAAAATGAAATTTTTTTCTTTATTTTGAAATTAATTAAATTTAAAATTCTGGGCAGAGTTGATTATACTAAATTAAAAAGATATGCATCTTTTTCATCAATGAAACAGAAAACAACTAGTAGAATGAAATATTGATTTTCACATAGTACACTTCTTTTATGAAATAACTTTTATTGCAAATAATATCTTTTATACCCATGATGCAGGGAAGAAGAACCTCCATAAAGGAAGGGGAGCTAAGGGTGACAGGAAGGCTTCCCCAGCAAGGGCCACAATGCTGCTGTAGCAGAAGAAACAGAGCAGGTCTGGTCTGGTGATGAAGACCAGGGCTGGCCACAGTCCAGCCAGCCAGGCAGGTCTGTAGAGAGAATGCAGGTCTCAGGCCAAGTCAGGGAGACAACTCAGCAAGGACAGGTCAGGGCCAGGGAAGGGGAAGACAAAGGCAAAGCTGCTACATAGCTGGGGCAGGGACCAATGGCATGAATCATCAGCCAGGCCAGGGGATGCTCATTTCATCTCTTCTCAAGGCCTCTTTGTTTTCCAGAGATCTGATCCAAGTTTACTTGCCTGCACCACATCAGAGCAAACTTTGCACAGCGTCAGCTAAATCCCTGAGAGGGCTGTTAGGAGGTTGCAAAGGCTGAGTACAAAGAAAAATATTTCAGGACATCTAGACCCTGCTGCACTCAGGGCCTGAGAAAGAGCATGGCCTAGAGAGAAAACCCAAGAAATTTGTTTGAGATTTCACTGAGATATCCTAGCAACAGTCCAAACCAGCCACTGGAAGCAACCGATTCAGATGAAGGATGTTTATTAAAACCAGAGTGTGACTTCAAGTCCAGGACATATTGAATAACAGCATTTGACTTCTGGGAAAAAAAAAGCCCTGCAGATTTCCAGCTAAATATTCCCTATGGGTGGTTTCCACAATGTGCTATTGTTGTAGCATATGAGAAGTATACTTCTGTCAGCTTCCACCAGTTCTCTCTATAAATTGATTCCTGATAGTACTACACCTCCCACCACATAGTTGCTGTGTTTGCTGAACCCCTGAAGACCACCGCAGACATCTCCAGACATGATGCTTTAGCAGAAATGCTGTAAAAGTAAAAAACCAGTAAAAGCCAGCATACAGAGCACCTTTCTCTATAGCTCTCATGAGAAACAAGAGTAAAACTTTCTTATCAAGTTGCCTGAGAAGTAAGCTTTTGTTGCTACAGTTTTGAATAAATAAGAGGCATTTTTATTAAACATATCTTTTTTAAACAAGTCTTCATTTCCATCATAAAACTTCTTTCTTCTTCCTCAGTTACATAATCATAACATACACATGCTTCACCTAGACAAAAGATCACTTTGCATCAGAAGACATCTTATAAGCTGATTTATCAAGTAATTCTTAAAATAAATGACAACTCAATTGCTGCCTATTATTATATCTAACATTTTTACCTCTGTTCAAAATATAACAACAGGGTTAGCATCAGTATATGTGGGGTGAGGCAAATTTATGGCTATTCCTGTGCCAGGGAAGAACATCACAGTAGATTGGCATAATGTGGAGACATGGAACCTCCACAGTCAACCTGGTAGGTATCTGTGGGACCTTTGCTGTCAAATTTTGCTGTTGCAACAGTACTTCCTGCTTGTGAAAATTTTTCAGAATAGAATGAAGGGAATCATAGAATTATAGAATCAAATCATAGAATCATTAGTGTTTCAAGGGTCCTTAAAGATTACAGAATCATAGAATGATTTACGTTGGAAAATACCTCTAAGATCATTGAGTCCAACTGTTAAACTAATACTGCCAAGTCTACCATTAAATGATGTCCCATCTAGTTCCTTCCCTCCTCCTGCTATGGACAGGGACACCTTCCACTAGAGCCTTCTCTTCTCTAGGCTGAATAAATCAAAAAAAAGCATGGAAGAGTGAGAAAAATATCAGAGCTGTGTTGCATCCTCCAGTGTGACTTATGTGGGTATATAAATGCAACTGGGCCCAGATAATATACTGGGTGAAAACAAGGTTCTCAACTGTTAACTATTTCCATCTCTTTACTTTACAGAATTATATTCTAACAGGGTTTGTCCTAGATTTAACTATGATTTAGTCTTTCATAATTTCTGAGCATTTAAAATTCCTTGTGACACTGGTTCCATCTTCTCATTTTAGTTGTTTGAATTTTGTGTTGAATATTTTCAGAATTTAGACAATAAAGAGGACTTGAGTAAGCTGTCATCTTGCTTAACAAGACTGACAAGACTCATCAAGATAATTACTGAGTAGTGTAGGCAGCATACAGCTTAATTTCTGATTTCTATAGGTCTATCTGACATTAATGCTAATTGTTTAGCTGTTGTCAAAATTCAGGGTTAACACAAAAGGAAGAGGAATGTTACATTGGTAGTGTAAATGCACTATTAGGTAAGCTTCATTCAGTTTCAAGATAACTCTAAACTATCCTTTGGAAGAGGAGATAAACACTGAAGGAATTAAAATATTAGAATTATGTGACTTTCTTTTTTCACATGAGGTCAGAGTCATGACTAACATCATTTATGGCTATTATTAACCAACCCTTCCCTAAACCATTGTTTTAATTTACTTTGCTGAACTTGGACCACTCAAGTTGATAAATCCATGCAGAATGACTCTGCCTCAGGCTGAAATGTCTTTGAAAATGCCACTTAAAACAATTCAGAGGCTTCTGAGGACAAGATCAGAGAAGAAAAATCTTTGTTTTCCCCTTACTGAAAACATCGATGCAATTGTTTCTGAAGATATTGTACAACCTCTCTGTTTCAGAGCATGAACTGGAATTCCAGCCCTCTTCTAATGAAAATAAACTAAAATTTGAATCAATTTTGCATCTCTGAAAACTGAGGATTTTCTCAGATTTTTAAAATAAACAGGTAGACTTTGACTGTTGAATGACCAAACACAGATTTTGCACTTTTTTGAAGGTCTGTTCCAGGTCATAAGATAACAAACAGGTACGAATATAAAATTCTTCCTCTTATTTTCAAATGGTTATTATGGCTTCAGAAACAGAAAATATGAGCACTGAATGTAGGGGAAGAGTTGCATTAAGTCACAAAGAAATATGACTTAAGAGTTTCAAGTTCAGGTTCCACAAGTTAGATAAACTATGGAGTTAACTGTCTTAAGAATCTAGATTATTGATATTTTTTCTTCTTCAATATCCTTGTTTATTTGCCTATGCTCCTTGTGATACAATAAAATATCAGCAGTGTGCTATACATACCCACACTCGAATATATATTAACTTTGTTATTATTGATTGCAAAATACAGAACAATACCTTGCATCTTTATGGTGGTGAGAAAAGTAGCAATAGTTGTCTTATCTATACAAACAAAAAAATGAGATTAAAAGATATAATAGGAAACAAGAAAGAAAAGTTAATTTGATTCTGTAGTCTTTTCTCTTCAATATTTCTCTTGGAAATTAAAAGCAGTTTTGATTTTTTGCGCTAGAATATCAGTTGCAAAAGTTTGACCACAGTTCCATTGTTCTTCCAGCTAATAATGCTACAAGAGACCATAGCAATCAACTGAATTTTATTCTCTTAGTTAAAAATACACCTTCCAATAGCTTGACAGTTATGGTTACCAATTGAAAAAGCAGCTGATTCCCTTTGATTTTTACTCTTTAGCCAAACTTTTATTTATATTTAAAAGCACTTGCCTTTTCTACCCATTTACTATTTTAATCCTCTGCTTTTCTCTCTTTTCACTCTAGTCAAACTTTCAGACAGAGGTAACTTTATAAAAAAAATTGGTTTAATTTCTTTCTCTTTATGACCCAACCAGCACAGGTTTATGAAAGGTATGTCCTGCCAACGAACCTGATCTCAGTCTATGACAAGGTGACCAGCTAAATGGATGAGGTAAAGGCTGTTGATGCTGTCTACCTTACTCTTCAGTAAAACATTTGACACTGTCTCCCACAGCATTCCTGGAGAAACTGACTACTCATGGCTTGGACAGGAGCACTCTTCACTAGTAAAAAACTGGCTGGAGAGCTAGGCCCAGAGAGTGGTGGTGAATGGTGCTACATCCAGTTGGCAGCTGGTCACTGGTGGTGTTTCGCAGGGCTCATTGTTGGGACCAAATTTTCTTAATATCTTTATTAATTATTTAGATGAGGAGATCAAGGGTAACCTCACTCATGACACCAAGCTGGGAGGACTGTTGATCTGCACAAAAACTCTGTATAGGGATCTGAACAGGCTGGATGAATGGGCTGAGGCCAACAGTATGAGGCTCAATGAGACAAAGTGTCAGGTTTTTCACTTGGGTCGCAGCAACCCCAGGAAGCTGTACAGGCTCGGGGAATACCAGCTGGAGAGCTCCCCAGTGGAAAAGGACCTGGGGGTGTTTTTTGACAACTGGCTGAACGTGAGCCAGCTGTATGCCCAAGGTGGCCAAGAAGACCAATGGTATCCTGGATTGTATCAGAAATAATGTGGCCACCAGGACCAGGGAAGTGATCATCCCTGTGTAGTCGGTGCTGATGAGGCTGCACCTTTACTCCTGTGTCCAGTTCTGGGCCCCTTCACTACAAGAAATTGAGGTGTTGGAGCATGTCCAGAGAAGAGCAACAAAGCTGATGAAGGGCCTGGAGCACAAGTCATGAGGATTCCTGTGGGAACTGGGGTTGCTTAGTCTGGGAAAAGAGAGGGGAGACCTTATTGCCTTCTACAACTACCTGAAAGGAGGTCTTAGCCAGGTGGGTGTTGATATCTTCTCCCAAGTAACAAGTGATGACGAGAGGAAATGGCCTCAAGTTGCACCAGGGGAGGTTTAGATTGGATATTAGGGAAAGCTGATATCTTGACAATTCACAGGAAGAGTTGTCAAGCACTGGAAGAAACTGCCCAGGGAAGTGGTGCGGTCACCATCCCTGGAAGTATTTAGAAGACATGTAGATGTGGCACTTAGGGACATGGTCAAGCAGTGGACTTGGCAGTTCTGGGTTAAGAGTTGAACTCGATATTCTTAAAGGTCTTTTTCCAAGCTAAATATTTCTGTGATTCTATAACTCTATGAAATCTTCAAAGACTTCTGTATTTTGCTAACTTAAACATGTTAAATTTTTCCTATTCTTTTTCACTTGTAATTGTTCTATAATCAATCATTTTGCTGTTTTAATCTCACTCGATTGTTATTCTACTAGATATAATAATTCTTCTTTAAAATCTTTTCTTGCTGTTTAGTTTTCTGACAGAGCCACAATAGAATCAATACCTAAGGGATATTTGAAATTGCATTAAAAATTGCAATATTACACAGTCTATTTGCCATAAAAAATAGTGATTAATGCCATTTAATTTTCTTCATATTTTCCAGTATTTTCTTTCTTTTGCATTTTTTTTGGAACGTAAATCTTGAATATCTTCACAGGATGCAAAATTCATAGGACATATCATTTTTGTCACAGCAGGGACTATGCCTATTTAGGATTATAAACATATGTCTGAATAATGAGACATTCAGTGGAAAAACTTATTTTGTGTGGTCTAGTTTTCCATATGTCTTGCCCAAAGCATTTCAGAGTTTTGACATTAAATGTGGCTTCTGATAAAATGGTCATCCCTTGAACTTTCACCAGAAGGTTTTATAATAACGAGAAACTAAAGGGGTAGTTATACAGCACTTTTTAATGTATCTTCATTTCCATTGTCCAGTAATGTGAAAGAATATGAGGACTTCAGGAAGCACAGAAGCATCTATTCTTTCACATTCATCTTTAGGTGCCCCTCGCAAGAGCAAAATAGTTCTTGTCATGCACAAGACATAACTTGGCCTTCACAAGACTGTGTAATGGCTGCCCTACCTTTTGTGTAACATTTGCACAAATGCAAGGTTATGTTAAAAATCACTGTGGGCAAAATTTTGTGGTCCTCTATTTTGCTGAAAAAAGTCCTATGTGCCATCTATGCCATCAATATACCATCTATGCCAACAATATTCATGATACGTACTCAATATATGTCAAGAGAAAAGAAGTTTTATCAAAATAATTTCTGTTATTGCTGATAACAGTGATGAGAAGATAAAAAAAAACTTTTTGTCTTCTAATGCTTTGCTTATGTTAGTGGTAGACTTCAACATAACAGCAGCATAGGATATGCTAGGCAGCATAGCTAAAGCCTAGAGGAGTTTCTCATAGTTTCATGCATAGACACATTAATTTTATGAATTAAACCATTGGTTTCAAGCTTTTAGGTTAAGTAGTATGTGCCTTGATCCACAGTTTTGCAACAATGTATCTGAAATATATGAGATTCAGACTACTGGTGAGAAAGTCAGACAGCTCTTTCAAGTGTATATAATTTAGTGGTAACTTTACTTACCATAAAAATACATCAGGACAGAAGAAAGAATAGACAGCCAGTATTTTTGTTATGTGTACTACCTGGAAGGAGCCACTGAAGCAAAGACAGTAGGATGACAGTCAAGGGCTTTTTTGGAGTTTCACCGAAATGCCACTTCACAGAACTATGTATGTGTCACTCAATCCATTCTTTATATAAATTCATTATTTAAATCCCATTATTAAATTTAAATAGTATTTATTTACTATATATAAATTAAATTCTTATTATGGTTACGTCAGGCGTAAGAACAAATAAGATCAAATGTAGAGATTTACAGTGTAAAACTTTCAGGGTACAATTCATCTGATGAACTTTAGATGTCAAGTTTTGGAAAAATCCAGACAATTCAAAGTGCCTTTATCACTTCATTGACTCTAGAATAAGTCTTGAGTATTTGACCTTGAAATCAAATTTACAGACCAGCACTGGGATTTATCTGGTTTATTGTGGGTTTCTGACATGAATATTGAAACATCCGAAATTGCCCTCTGAAGTATTTTTTAGTCTATGGACATGTTGTCATTGTACTCAACTGAATCTACTGTGCAATCTTTTGAAAGTAGATGCCTACACTTAATCAAATGTAACCTTAAACTAAAATGTAGACATCTAAAACTAGGTGAGATAAATCCCATCAGGGACTCATCCTTTTCTAACCATATAGAACATTACATCAGGATGTGGGACAATCAGTCTCCTTATATCTGAAAGATGTGTAGGAAATATTTCCTCATTTCAATGACTAGCAGTTTTCCTCTGGAAGGGAACAGATGTCCAGTTAACATGAAAATCCTGTCAAAACTTTTCAAAATTGCACAAGAATTTTATTTGGTCTTTGACTAATTAGAATTTAATAGTTTGAATTCACTAAAATTCTTCTCTGAGAAAAGTTTTCATGTGTTGCAAAGGAGTGAAAGACTGGACAATAGATTTTTTTTTTCCTTGGTTAAAACAAAAATATTTTCTCAGGACAGTAACAAAAAAAAAGTGAGACCATTTGATAAATACTTTTCTACTAAATTCCATTGACAAAAAGTTTTATAAACTAGTTTAGCAACTTTTAACAGTAGAAGCAAATGTCATTTAAAGGAAGCTAGAGTATAGCATCAGCTAAGATTTTTAAATGCACTTTATTCCAGTGAGGGCCATTAGCAAGTTGAAAGCAATAGGAGATTACTTATGAGACAGACTTTTTTTCTCTTACACTGTGAGCTACGTTAAAATTTTTTTCACTTTGAACTGGCTGACAATTTTAATCAGAGAACATTACTTATTCAAAGTCTGGTGGGTTTTTTTCTGTTGGAACATATTTTTTTCAGTGAATATTCATGGAAAATAAGAGGTTCATTATGAACAGACCTAGTGCAATTTGTATTCTAAATGACAACTTCATTTTTGTTTTTTAACCAAAGAAATATATAACATTTGACTCTGGCTCTCGTATCATACACAAATGGTCAAATCATTTATCTGCTTGCTTGTGCTGTTATTTTATATTTCCCATTGAAAATTCATTCTTCATTATTGATTAGATCAGTGAAATTGATCTTATTATCAGATGGTCAAGGCATTCACAGTAGACATGTCAGGATCCACTGCAAATTTACTGTAGACAACTAGGATGAACCTAGTTACAAGACTGAACCTTACAAGTTTGAATTACCCATCTTCAAACTAAAAAAATCTTCTGCATCCCTTACAATGTCAGTGACTAGACTATTTGTTCTTGTGTATAGCTTGTTTGTTTTTTTTAATTCCAGCAAGTTTTTTAAGGAGGGAAAACCCCTTCCCAGCTGATTTTGGTCAAAACTTTAATGTTTTAATTTGGAATGAGAACTACATAAAACCACAGAAGAGTTAACTCCAGCATATAAGATCCCTTAACTATATTTTTTTGACTTATAAAAATACCTAGAAAATGAAGTACTCTTACAATTTTACTGCCTTTTTTTTTTTTAGTTTCTAAGCCTCACAGTATTATCACTTGCAAATACAGTGAGGATGCTCCCATGAGAAAGATCACAAATTTCTTGTGGGAACCCAAAACCCTCGCAGCAAAGATGATTTTTGCATTGAAATTAACTCATGGAAAATTGCATGGTTTTGCACGTTTTGAACAGAAACATAAATGTCTTACAGAAAAAGAAAATCCCAATCACCCAAAGTAACTCTGGAACATGTCCATTTATACCTCATTCCATTGACATATTTCAACGGGAAAGTTAACAAACAGCTACTCTACAGAGAGAAGAGGTCTGTTCTCATAGAAATACAATAAAGACACCACTAGCAATAACAGGAAATATGTTGACTGAAACTTTCACTATTTTCAGACTTGAAAATGCAACATCACATTGCTTGCGTGCAACAATGGCCCAGCCCAGTCTTGTGGATGGAAACACAAAATCACATTTTTCTGAGACAGAATTTTCCCGGAGGATAGAAAGTAGGAAACTAATATTCATTACTGGCCTTTGATAACCAGCCTGAAGGAAGCATGAGTCTAGTTCTAATGCCAGAGTTTACAGTTTGAGAAATGTAACCTTTCTTCACAGGTAGAAAGCAGATAAACTTAGCTGCTTTTTTAATCATATTACCATCACTGTGCCTTTATATTCCCTATACATAGTTTGTTAGTCATAATCCTGCAGAAATAGTTAAGGTACAATGTGTATTTGTTTTCTCTCATGAATTTAAGAGCAACAGTGTCTCTTATCTTTATGCAGCTCACATAAGGTACAGGGAAGCTCATTGTGTCTTCTCTTTTCCCCCTCTTCCAAAAGTGTAAGAGCCACAAAACAAAGAAATAGAGCTTGTCTTTTACCCCACAACACTTAAATATTTTGCCAGTATAATTATGTTGTCATTATAGTCAACTATATTGATTGCAATGCTTTGGTAAGCACAAGAAATTATACTGGCCAAAGCATAAAATGATGTGACAATTGTGTCTGTTTCATGTTTTCCCAGGAAAAGAGGCTGATGAAGATGCATGCCCTTTTTTATGCTGATATACCAGAACAGGCTTCTAGGTTAGCTTTACATAAGGCACAGTGAGGAAAGAGCTTCTTTTCAAAGGAAAAAGGCAATGTTTCAAAGCAGGCACTATTCCTTTCAGTGAGTTAGATTTTAGGGTCAATAATGTGATACAGTCTGAATCTTCATGAGGCAACTGTAGATCAAGCAGGATATTTGTTTAGGAAGATGCTCATGTACTGTTGAGAAAGTACCACTATTCAGTCATGGAAGAAAGGAAACAAGAAAGAGAGGGAGTGAGGATTGGAGAAAGAGAAAGGATTTATAACCAACATAATTTTTATTTGTAGTTAGACACATTTTTTCATTTATCTCAGAGAACCCAAGGTACTGCAAACTATTTTTGAGAAAAAAAGGTTCTCTCCTCCTTTTGTTTTTCAAGAAAAAATATTTTTAGTGTCCTACTATTCATCTTAACCTTTAGAGCTGCTTACACGCCCTTAGTGACCCCATTTAACCAGCTTTGGGACTCATGTCCTCCTGATACCAATACAAAAAGCAGTTGGTGGGTTCATTTGCACAGTAATAAATGCTGTCTCACAGCCTGCTGGGAGAAAAGAAACTGATTGAAAGAGATTACCTCCACAGTGCTTGTTAACTCTGACTGACATGTCAATATGAGACACACTTTTATTTTCAACCCTGTCCACCCTCAATTCCAGACAGAAAAACATTTTAAAGGCACTGAAAATTACTAATATAAATTCTTTCGGTAAAAATTTCTATGAGTCTTCCTGTGTCTCAGCATTATAACTTTCCCCTCATTTATCTCTCCTTTTTTGCTAGAAATCAGTATATAATGGAGAAGTATATCCTATTGTTCCCAAGCTTGTACCGTCTTAAAGGATGTTTTAACTGCCCTTTTAAAAGCTAGGATTTGATTTTGTTAGTTTTCTTTTAATGCACAAAGTTCAGGATCCCTCCAACTATTGATCAGTCAACAAATTCAATACATGAGACGGGATGGGTACCCAATTTACTTTAGTATTGCTTGACAGATGACATGGATAAATAAGCCAAACAGAACAAAGGTGCAGGCAACTACTCAGTCCAAAGTCTGTGTAATATGACGACCATATTTTTTGAGAAATTTACTTAACACCTTCACTGGCACAGCCTTACAAGGAATAAAACAAATCTTTCAAATAGCCCAACTTGTTTACCAGCTAGCAACTATGCACTGCATTTTGGAAGTAGGATTAGTGATCTTGATGACAAACCTGTATTATGTAAATTAGCATCCCCACAGCCAGAAAGAAGTCTGCACTTTCAGCTGAAGTTTACTGACAATTTCAGCTTAAAGGCTAAAGCTGAGAAGGTTGCACTTCTGTGACATATTTCTGCAAAATGAGTTCTTTTCTCATTACCAATTTCTGATCCTTGAAACCTATTAACTAAAAGCAGTGGGGAGAAAAAAAGTGCCTTGAGTGCCTTGTAAAATATTAAAGGTGTAGTCATGAGAATCAGAGTTAACATTTAAAACAGCCAGAATACATGTGCAGGAGGAGCTGGGGAATTCCCACTTCGCTCATCTTGCACTTACGGCACAAATGGTAAGATCCAAATTTCTCACTCAGTTGCCACCTAATTCAAGAGAAGCCCCAAGTACTTCAGGTTTTTGCCTTCTATTTTGAAAGCCAGCCTGCCCAGAATGGATGGCACTCTCAAAGGAATTATTGGTTTCCATAAGTCCTCTGAAGGAGGAAAAGCTACTGGTCCCACTCTGGTGCTTTGTTTTACCCAAAAGTACAGTGCATAGCAAATGCTTACCCCAGACTACAGAAATGTGAGCATGTGTTTCCCAGGAGGTTTCCCTCAGCTCTGTGATAGAGGCTGTGCAGGGCAGAAAGCAGAGCAAGGTATGAGTCATGCACTGGAACTGTTCCTTTCTGCTTAGAATAACTGGAGATCTGGTAGGTCTTTCCTTGGAACATTCACCTACTTCACTGTAAGCCCTGGTTCCTGTTCAGAGTAATGTTTATGTGACTTTTCCAACCACCATTTAGTGGAAAATCCACAGTCCTTGAATCATGCCTGGAAAACTCTCCAATAGCTGGAAGACCAATCCCCAAACACTAATACATGAACTCTTGCTTCTTTTTTGTCCCTTCTCTCTGGTCTAGTGAAGCATATATTTTTGACACATAGTGGAAGAGAATCAACAAAAAGAGAAGTGGTCTCCTCCTATCCACAGTCTAGTGACCACATGACTGTCCCAGGGAGTGGTAGTTTGAGTCCCTTCTGGCAGAAAAGGCATTGAGCTCAAACGTGTCAGTGAGAAAGTGTTCAACCCAGTATTAAAAAAAGCTACCTTAAAGAAAACAACAGAGCTTCCTTTTGTAACTATACTTTGGGAAGGGGATTAATTAAAAAAATATATTTGCTTTGTTTCAGGTGACAATTAGCAGAACTTGAATTGTTGTTATAGAATGGAAGAAGGTGAATAGATTATCACAATATAGTAACTACAGACACACACACCATATGGAGTCTGCCTGAGATGGAGTTAACTTTCCCCGAAGCATTCCCTCATAATGCTATGCTGTGTGTTGGTAGCTACAGAGCTACTGATAACACACCAGTATTTTGGTCACTGCTGAGCAGTGCTTACACAGCACCAAGACTGTCTCTCCTACATTCTCCTTTCCAAAGGCCATTAGGCTGCAGCTGGGCAAGAAGTTGGAAGGGGACAGAGCCAGAACTGCTGAGCCAAACTGGCCAAAGGCATATTCCATACCACATGGCATCTGCTTAGCAGTAAATCTAAGACAAAAAAGGAGGAGGAGGCGTTCAGTATTTATGAGATTTATCTTGTAGTGAAGCACTACTTCCCAGGAAATGGCTGGACATCGCCTGCTGATGGGAAGTAGAGAATAAATCTTTTGTTTTCCTTTGCTTCTGTTTGTGACCTTTGCTTTTGCTTTACTAAACTGGTTTTATCTTGACCCATGAGGACTTTTTCCAACTTATTTTCTCCCCTCCTTCCCAGCTAAAGAACATGGAGGGCACCTGGCATCCAATCAAGATCAACCCACCACACCTCTCCCCGCAGAATAAATCAACAAATAAAATATATAGCAAAAAGAGAGAGGAAGTGCGTGAGAAATCAAATTTAACTTCTACTCCTTTTCTTTAGAGTAAAAAAGTCTCAGGAAAAAAAAAAAGAACCATTACTTAAACTGTCGAAAAACATGAGTTAAGGAAACATTTTATTCAGTAGAAGACTATTTCATCAGTAGGCCAGAAGGAATCAAGTAGATGTTGACTCAGCTGCTACTGAAGCCTGGAAGCTTTCTGGATATTTCTTGCAATTACACAAATCTCATCTGAGGAACTACAGATTTGAAAGTAAGAGCTAAATCCTCTAAAGAATACTTCCCCAAAGGCATTTATTTCTAATGGAAATTGTTCCTTCAGATATTTGAGTTGGTTTACTCCAGAGAAGTTTGGTTTTTTGCACAAACAAAATGCTGCAGGATAAAAATGTTGGTCACCAGGGGTGGTAGTCAGTATTATTCCGCAGCCATTCCTCTTTTTTTCATGACATTCATTTCCATGATGTTGTGGTCTGATAAATTGAATTCCATTTCTTAAAAAGCAGCAAAACTTTCAAAAAAACCAGATACACAGGGGCAGAAATTGTTCAGAGACAGATGAAATAAAATCTCCTTGCAAAAATAATTTAAATTGGCCTGCATACAGCTGTATGTGAGGGATTCTGTTTAGAAAGAACAGGTTTGCCCCTAGAGGAAAGTAAGTCTCTCAGGTTTGCTGCTCCTCATTCAGGTACTCTGTTACACATCTGTAGCTCTTCTATATTCTGATTTATGTATATTCACCAATAATTTTCCTTAAGTAGTTTAAAACATAACCATTGAATCATACTTGCCAAAAGGAGTGCTATAGTACAATGAGGAAGACTGGAATACATTTTCTGAAAAATCAGTTGTCATGTTTTTTATTGTTATTTCAGTATTTCAGTGATTTTCTGAACCTGTACATAATTGTAGTAGGAAGGCTAAAATTGGTGTGAATGAAGAGTGAATGAGGATGTCAGCATGCAGAGACATCAGAAGGAATGTGATAGGCCTCAGAGCTCATTAGGGAAACAGGGTTCTCTGAACTGTCTCTGTTAATGGCTACCAGATCAGCCATATGCCATCCATCATCAGGATAGACATACTGGTAACCTGTATGTCCCCAAACCAGGAGAAAGCTAGGAGACACAAGGAGGACTTTACAGTTCATGTCCCTTTTCCACCATGCCACCACAATGGATCCTGGAGTTCACATCTGGACAAGCCTCAAGGTACTTGACTGCTGGACAGGCTCCTCGGGTTGTGCACATCCTGATGCTTTTCAGTATGAGACTGTGAGAAAGTGAGGGTAACTGAGGTAAAGTTGGTTTGTTTCAGGCTTTATTTTAAATGAAATCACCTTACTCTCCTATAATGCTACAGACATAATTGTGCTAAAGTGTTGAAGATCACAAACACAGGGAGGTTTCACAAAACTTTTGGGTAGACAGAACACTTGTCATCAGTTTCTCAACTGTATGGGAGCAAACACAGCTCTGCAGAAAGGTATGTAGACTTCTTCCACTAAAGAGACAAAAGTGCACCTCCCCGATAAATCAAAAACTAAAGGACTGTGAAATATTTAACAAAATACATTAGGAAAATGGAAATATTAAAATAAAATAATTATAATAACAGTTGAAGTTATAGATTATTTTCCTGTTCAACATTCATACACTTTAAAACAGTATTCTGAACAATTTTGTAGTATAATTTAAGGAGTTAAAAAAAAAGATCCTACAAATAAGAATTTCAGGAGGGAGAGGGTACATGACAGAGAGAATGACACTTGTTAGGGAACCCATGTCAGAGAGAACTAGATCTTATTCTTCTAGTTTCAAATCTTAACTCAGCCCACAAAGACTGTTCCTAAACAGAAGAGATGCCTTAGAAGCATGAGGATTTCATTCCCCAGGCTCCTCATCTAGTTTTCCTCAAGACATTTGTACCAAAGATGTGCTAAGTGTTATTTCTTTGGGGAAATGATGACTACAGTGTTTCAAGTTTCCCAAATCTAACTGGCCAAATAAATAGTACATTATTGAGAAATGCTGATAATCTTTATTGAAAATGCTTCTTTGCAGTCTTTGAAGCATTTTTATGAGTATTTGAAAAGTGTTTTCTCGGAATGCTACTTGTAACCTAGTAAACAGGGCAGCAAAATGAACAATGAAAAGTTTCTGCAGTCATTGAAAAGGCCTAAAGATGATTATACTTCTGATCACCTGATGCCAAAAAGAGATGTTTATAGCAGAGTAAAGAACGTAAAATAATTAGTTGTTGTTATGTCTTCTTGATCTGAAAGACAGGCTTATTCAACCAAGGACATAAAATTTAAAAGTGCAAGGAAAATATACCAATTTATATTTTGTTCAGATTACCAAAATTTTAGAATGTTTTTTAGTAGTAGCTATATTATGGAGACTCAGGTCTTCAATAACTCTGCAAGGATGTCTGCTATAATTAAATCTTTCATGCTGTGGGATTCTTAAATCAGAACCATGAGATAGATATAGATACATATATATGTAAAATACAAAAGGGACAAAAGAGATCACAGTGAGATAGGCACCACAGATATCAAATTCTTCATGACAGATTGGAGAAAAGATATTATTTTGTATGATCTGGACATTTCAAAAAGTTTTAATTAAATTATTTTAAAGTGAAGTCTTCTGAATCAGCTAATTCATTATTGGTTTCCCCCTCATTTTCCAACACATTTCCTTCTTAATCAATGACAAAATACAGTCCTTCAGTGAAGGAGTTGAATGAGTGGGGAAACCTATTCTTTCAATAAGAGTTTGGTATCTAAGAAAGGAGAACAATATTTGCACTTAGCTAATTGACCAGCTATATGTATAAGAGACTAGTTTGATAAACACTCACTGAGTTTCCACAAAATTACACAAAAGAACATGTAACTTCAGGAATCTTCTTCCTGGTTCTTAGATGAGGTAACATAGAATCATAGAAATATAGAGTCATTAAGGTTGGAAAAGGCCTCCAAGATCATCAAGTCCAACATGAACTCCTCTTCACAAATATTACTAACCTATAGTGGAACATATTTATACTTCTTTACCTGGTGAAAGTTTGAGATATGAGGAGGATTTTTTCTTTCCTTCTTTCTTTTCTTTCTTTCTTTTTCTTTCTTACTTTTTCTTTCTTTCTTTTTCTTTCTTTTCTTTCTTTCTTTTCTTTCTCTTTCTTTCTTTCTTTCTTTCTTTCTTTCTTTCTTTCTTTCTTTTTTTCTTTCTTTCTTTCCTTCTTTCCTTCTTTCTTTCTCTTTTTTGTCTTTCAGTCATGTACCAAAGGCAGAGCAGGAGAATGTTTTTAATAGTCTCAAATTTAGATAAATTTATCTGGAAACCTTATAACATTAGAAAAAGACTGACTTGACTGACATTTGAAATGAAGATAGTTAAATACATCCCAATAAGTAGCAGATAAATTTTAACCTTTTTTTCTTTAACCCCCTTGGCAAAAATCTGATATGTTTCACTTAAGGAAAAATTCATGAACTTGAATGTCTGCCTTTCCCAGTATGTCCAATGCAAATGAGGTGAGAAGAGGAGCTGAGGGAATTCCCTGGTGTGATATATCTTTTATGAAGGTATTGAATTTTTTCCTTGCATTTAAAAACTGTTTTGCTTAGCTTGAATAACTTCTTCTTGGGGGAAGGAAGAGAGAAGAGGAGTGGGATACACTGTACACTAATACAGTGATCCCTTTAGATGAAGAAAAATAAGTACCACATAGACCATTTTTTTATTATTTGCACTGTAGTAGAGCTCAGAGGCCCATTTTTGTAATGAAAAAAAAAGACAACCAAGATTGTTTCCAAAAGCAAGTGAAGACTTTTCCAATTGTTACTGGCAAAAGTCAACCTCTGTGTTTCCAGAATAATAAAATTCAAAGTTACTTCAGTGCATATTATCTAGATCCAAGAGGTCAGTAAGATTCAGGTTACTGGGAAAAGTCCTCTTTTGGCTTTCAACTAAATAGTTTCGTAGTATTTAAATTCCCATTGATGCTGCCTTTAACTTAATACCTTTTTCTGATTTTTGCTACTTGTATTCGTGACAGTAGACAGAAAGATATAAAGTGTAATTTGAACAAGCAGTTGGCGATGGGCTTTTCTCTTACTTGAGTTCTTGCAGAAACTCAATATCATTAGAAAATACCTCAGTGAAAATATTTCAAAATTAATTTACCCTATTGCAGTTTATATCCATTTGTCACTAGAATTGCTCTGTATGCAGTACCTTAATCCCACTGAAAATTATAGCAGACTCTTTTCTGACCGAAACAGAAATACCTTATTTAAAAGGGTATTTCTCAAAGCTGACCATAAATTACTTCATAGAGCATTACAAGAAACTGGATAAATTCATCCAGGATTGATTATTCTGTGTGTTCCTTGGTGTTACAACATCAGAAGGAAAAACTTTTTGGATGCAAAGAGATTAAACCTGGCATACATAAGAAAAGTCATCATGGGATTCTTCTAATTGCAATATGGCTTTCCACTGACTCTCTTTGCCTCAGTCAAAATCTGGCTGAATTGGTTTCTCTTTTCAGTCTTGAACTTGAGACTGACAGCCACTCATTTGAGTTAGAGGTGGTTTTTCATTAGAAAATTCAACTCCTACTATTCTTAATTTGTAGGAATTTTCTTCTCCATACAATTGTTTTTCAGAAATTATTACTCCCCAGACCAAGGAAATAAAGAAATTCACATTCATCATATATATCCCCCTAAGCTCACCCAATATTTATTTAAGGCATTTCTCCATAAAATACCTTAAATCAACAGTATTATGCTTCTGAATTGCTGCCCTTTAGACTTGATATCGTAGCTAATTTCCCCTACTGATGAGGAGGGCAAGTGCTTCAAATATTAGTTTTAAAGACCAAGTGAACTTTTAAAGGTATGCCAGGCACTGTCTTATTTCTTTGGCAGCTAACACCACTCCTCTGTACTGTACATAGGATTTAATTGCTTGGTAGTTCATGGCATGTTAATAGAGTATCAATCTGATTACAGAACCCTTTGAACTATCATTGGTGAACAGATTGGAATGTCTCCACATTTTTGCTTAGAAAGTAAATTAAATTGCAATTATAAACGTACACTCTAATATCTTGCAAATCTTTTAGTTATAATGTAGTCGTTTCTGCTACTTGCTGGTTTATTAGGATTTCATAGGCATCACAGAAGACACATAACTTGAACTATTAGTTTTAGAGATTGCCGCATCACCACTTGATTTCCATGGGAAAGATAGAGCCATTAAAGAGTTCCTGTGCTCATACATTCTAAGGTTAATGCAGAACTAAGGTTAATACAGTCATCTCCCTTAGTACCTGTACCATGAAGTTATCATCCAAGTGCTTTAGGAATCTTCTGGATCTGTTTGCCCAGATATGTGGTGTTCCCAGTTATCATCTGACAAGTTGAAGTCCCCCATAAGGACAAGGGTAGTTGATTTGGGAGTGTTTGTTAGTTCCTCAAACTAAAATTCATCGGCATCATCATCCTGCTTAGGTGATCTATAATAGACTCCCACAATGATATGTGCATTATTTGTTTGACCCTTAATCCTTACCCAGAGGCTCTCAACTATGCTTTTTCCAACTGCAAGCTCCTAATATTCCAGACCCTCTATTACATTTAATGCCAGAGGAGGTTGTGTTGCAGAGGGTAGGCTGTAATCTCTAGGTGGCCCCTCTATCCCAGAGTGAACCTTTATCCATTTCATCTGTTGACTGTCTTTCTAGTTCCATATCTTATAAAAGGTGCCAGTCTTATTTTTTACCTTCTAGTTTTCAGGAGGAGGAGGACACTTACTCCTAGTACGGGCAATGACCAGCCTCCAAGGCTTCGTGTTCAACAGAGTTTTGACTAACTACTTGACACGCTTCCAAGTCCACCCATCTCCCTATTTCAATGGATGTTTGAGACTCCTGAGACTTTAGGGTCTCTGAGAATAACCTGTCAATCTCTCACTCATTCTCAGAGATACTGTGCAGCCTATTCACTTCCTCATGTAGTTCCTTCATTTACTGACATAACTCATCAACAACAGCATACCTTCTGCAAGAGGAATCATTGTCGGTCCCATTCCTGTAGAGGATCCTGTGATTCTGAGAAGCATGAAGAGTCTACATATTACTCATGAAGACAGTGGAAGACTTCTCCTGTTTGTCTTGGACGTGGCACAGACCATGTTCATCTTAGACTTATTGTTTATAAGATATAGACATAAAAAGGGGATTGCAGAGGGACTCCAGGCCTAATCCCACATTAAAGCTGTACAGAATGGTTCCTCTGGCACAAGAATGCAGCTGATACAAGCGTTAATGGGTGTTCTAGACCAATACTCTTATGTATTGTCAAAGTTCCCTGCTCCTGAATCTTGAAGTGTAACTTTAGATAATAACTCCTCATTGATTTCAATATTTTCCAAGAGCAAATACCCTTACAAATTTCAGCAAACTCAAAGCTTCTAAAGTATCTGAAATAGGAGATACAAATTGCTACCCTTGAAAAAATGTAAAATTTAGGTATTTGAGATTAACTCAGTTGGTTAAAACTTAGTGCTAATAACACCAAGGTCACGGATTTAATCCCCTGTATGGGTCATTCACTTAAGAGCTGGACTTGATGGTCCTTGTGGGTCCCCTCCAATTCAGAATACTCTGTGATTCTTTGATTCTGCAACATGCACCATTTACTATGCCTTATTTAATCAGAATTGGGAAAAAAAGGGGAAAAAAAAGAAAAAGCTGTGGGGAGAAATTGATTTTAAACTGTACTGTCAGCACAGCTTGTTTATAAGCCATTAGCAAGAAATTGCAACATGAAGAACATAGCTGATTCCGTTAACAATTACCCTCACAAACTTATCAACTTTCTGTCCTCATAACATGAATCTCTGAGCTCATTAAATGGACTCTCAATTAACAATTACTCATTCTGCCAGTTGATAGCGTTAAATTATGGCAAGAGAGATTGAACAATTAGCTCATTTTAAAGGACAAATGGAGAATGAATTCTTAGTCTGTATACATGTATTATTTATTACAAAGCAAGAGACAGAAAAGAAACTGAATTCATGAGATAAGGCAGCTTCTCATACAGGACCACAGCATCAAATGGCACAGGAGAATTTTCCAGAGAGGAGGAAGAAAGAGGTTCATTTAGATGTGCAGGCCTTGAAGTTTTACAAGTGGATTCAGTTCTTAAATCCACATGCTAGCAACTTAGTTCCTTAGATCCAGTGGGATTTTGCAACTGAATTTAGAGTTCCTTGGATCATACTCCCATTGTGTATTTTTTCACTGTCATTTCCATAGTTTCAAAGGGGCTTGCCCTTGATATTTCTGAGGTCTAAGTTTCTACTAACTCAATCAGCCTTTTTATCAGTCAGACTTGAAATGCTTGGTCATAAATGTTGTTTACTTTGTCCATCAAATGTTGACACAGACTTCATTCCTCCTTTTCTTTGGCATTAGTAATAAGTTTTCTGTTGAAGATTCACTTGAACCTTACCTCATTTTCTAAGTAAGGAAGAAGATCTAAAAATAATCAATCATTCAGTAAATGTTAGACATATGTAGTGTGCATACTGCTTCAGGTGTGTGTTATTTGAACCCTGTCTTTTGATTTTATGACTGACAATATCACTTTCAGGGTAAGTAAATTTATTTCTTGTAGTTCCCAAGATTAATTGGTACTCAGAAAAGCAAGTTCATTGATCTTTTCCATTACTTTCCTTGATGAAAATGAGAATGAAAACAAGATGATAAATCTTCGAATTTCCGAGGGAAAAATCCAACTATTTGCATGCTGACAATTCAAAATAAATATTCAATGATGCGACAGAGATGTTTAAGAATCTTCCAGTCCTCAATATCAGGAAAATTGAGAATTTCAACAATGTACTTTTTCCCCTTTAAAATTCAGAGAGGAAAAAAAAAAAGAGGGAGAGAGAGAAAAATACAAGGGCTCCAAAATATTCTGTGGAAAAGATGTTTTACAATATTTATTCTGATCCAGCGAAATCAGGTTGTACGATACATAATTGAATCAGATGAATTTTCTACTGCTGAAAATAAAATTAACAACGCATAGCATTACTATACAAAAAATATTCTGGGGATAGCTTTCAGCACTGTGAAAGCTGTGACCTCCATATGTTAGTATTGAATCTATGAACTGTGACATCATCTTAACATGCAGTGAAACTCTCTTCCATTATGTTTTCCTGAAAGAGAAAAATATTCTGATTAACAAACTGCTGTTCCATTTACTCCATATTTGAAATCTAAATGCAAAAGTAAATTTTATGGTAGAATAAAATAAGGGTACGTATGATAGTTATTAAGGAGTTCTATCGTTGTTTTTACACAAAGCTGACTTTTAAGAGAGATAAAGATAAAATCTGAGTCTTAATTTAACCATTTCTAAGGTGGTCCAGAATCAGCCCTTTCATATTGTTGTTCTCGTTGTTCTTAATTTCCTTTATCTCCCCATTAGGTGGTGGCTTCTGTCCATAATTTTGTTTTTTTCACTTCCATCTTGCTATACATTTATGTATTTGGATATTCTCCATTTGGATCCTATAGGTTGTCACAATTAGCAGCCAGGTGTTGATATTTCCAGATATGGCAGAGAATATTGGCTGAATGATTTCAGAAGCTTTTTTTAAAAAATATTCTTGAATGCACCCTCCTGAGACAGGCAGCTGAAGATGGCCCTGATGACCTAGAGGATGACTTTGATGACTAGATGACCTTTATAGGTGCCTTCCAAACCCAACTATTCTATGATTCCATGATCTTACATGCAAAGAAAAATTCTACTGTTCTAGGTTTGCCTGTAGTCATATGATAATCAAATCCATTAATTACCTTGTTTTTTCTATAATTTAGCACTTCAAAATTATTTTCTTCTAGAGCCTCTTATTGACTAGTATTTGATCCCAATCTCTTTATTATGGCTTCCCTTTTAGGAGCAAGTTAAAGATTTCTTCTCTGGATATTCCTGAACTTCAGAATCTTTTCATGAATGTTTTCTTTCACACATAGATTCTTCATAAGAAGATTCAAAAGCAATCACTCTCCCTACATTTTGCTTGTTATGAGAAATTCTAGAATGCCTTTGTACAATTTTACTTCTTCTCTAGATTTTACTATTTGGAGTAGCAGCTCTTGATATTCTAGTCATTCTTTAAAGAGTTCAACCATTTTTTATACTTATCCTGAGTAAAAAGCAGTTGTATCCACCAGCTTCACTACAGTTAAGCTGAATCATGATGCCTGCAAAACCAATTCCAGAACAAAAAATAATTTTGTTTTGTTCATTTATTCATTTTATTCCTTTTTGGTTTATTCATTTAAAGTTATACAGCAGAGAGGAGTCAGAGTGTTGTAGGAATGTTTGTGCCTGGCTATTTACTTTGCTTTCATGACTTGACCCGGGATTTCTCTTGCCCCTGTAGACCTGCCTGGCCAGAGGGACTGTGGTAGCTGATCATGGTCATCTTCACCAGACCTGATCTGCTTTTTGCATATGGGTACTGGGGACTGTGTCCTCTGTCAGTGTGGACACTGTTTGACCTGCCTTGCTGTTATCTTTGGCTCCTGGTTTGCTTTTCTATGCAGAGCAGACACCCATTGCCTTGAACACAAGGGTTAAAGCACAAATACAAATACACACATGCACATATGTATATTTTGCATTTGTATAGACTTCTAAATTCTTTGATTCTACCTCTCTGAAACATATCTTAATTGTACTTATCGGGTCCCAAGAAGTCTTTAAAAGAAAGGTAGAGAGAACTTTCCTGGAGTAATATAGCACCTCAGTGTATTATGTTCTTGCACTCTGATGTAAATTAATATACTGGGTAACTTGGCACTTGGCCAGCAATTTAGATACTTAAGCATAGTTAAGACAGGTAAAGTAGCTGATAACAGAGGCCAAATCAGAGATGACAGTTTTAGGCTCATTCTAGTCTTTAGGCCTCTATGTTTTTATATGGGTTCAGGCTGAGAAGAAGGTCAACTAAGAGTGATTCAATGTCATTCTGTACCCACTTTAGGAGTCAGCATATTACCTCTATCATGCATAAATATTACTGTACAAAAAAAAATATTTTAAATTTTAGACTGAATTTCATAGGTCTTCTCAATGTAATATGGGAAGTCTTATGAAACTGTTAAAAAAAAGAAGCAGCACATCAGAGAAGTCTCCTGCACAAACTGTAGGTTATGATAAATAAGGAGAAGAGCAGTTTATAAGTCACAAACCTGCTGAGGAAAAATTCTAAATAAATCAAATATTTCAAATAAGTAAATGTAAGAATAAACCAACTAATTTCAAATTCATTCATGATGAAGTTAAGTTGAAGAATGCTTGCTTGTGTCATGTGAAACGCGGAGTCCAGATTTTTGCTCTTTGGTCCCCGAGGAAAGTCGAAAACCTGGTGTCCAACAGTCAGCATCTCGTAAGGAGACCCTTCACCAACAGATTCACAAGATTGGAGGGTACCTTGACCTCCCTTGTTAGGGGGAACTTCTCAACAGAGCCAGGACCACTCAGTGGGTTCTGCCAAGGTGTTATCCACTGCCGGCAGCTGCAAGGACTCACTTAAACAGTTTATGGAATAACACTTTTCATTAATGCAAATTGTGACAGGTTAATAGGATTCGAAGGCTGTCGGTGATAGTGTGTATTGCAAAAATATATTTTAAAGCAATCTACTCCTACATTAAGCAAGGACAAGCTCTGATACAAAGCAATCTAATTAATATGCTATGGGGTAAGCACAAGCAAAAGGTCTAGTCCTAAAATCAGCATTTAATGTACTTAGAGCATATTTCTCACCCAAGGCGTCCCTCTGAGGGGAGAGAAGATGGACTCAGCCCGTTGACTAATCCCAACAGTTTTGGTGAAGGTCTTCTCTCACTTTCCCCCTATCCTCAACTTACTTTTATACCATTTTCTTTATGTTTGAGTGGAGTTTGAATGGTTCTAGCCATAAATATGTTTTATTTCTGATTGGTGTACCTGATGGGAGGGGGGTGGTAGTCGTGATTTGGCACATGAGAAGGGGGTTCGATATGGCTGTTGGCTTCAGCAGCAGAACACCTTGATTCTCCCTTATCAGACAGGGTCATAGTATCACAACATTCTCCCATTCTGCTGGGATGAGAATGGAGGGAGGCCACTTAGTCTCCACTTTGTTCCACATTCCATTCTGTTTCTCTGAGTAGATGTTTACCGTTGTACTGGGCAGCATGTCGACCTCCATCTGTCCAGGGAGTTGCAGCTGCTCTTTACCTTAAAATTCTGAATCCCCTCTAGGTTTAACTCTATCCATCATCCCACAGTTCATATGCCTTTCACTGTATTTTTACTATACGTATTGTATTAGTTGTATATGCTCTTTTCCTAGGTTTAGTCTATTATTTCCTTACTACTTTTCTAGTGAAAAATTCTGATAGTCTTTGTTATTGTGTCAGTATCAGACTCATATATTCAATGGCTGTGGTATGTTTGATATTTCATTTTCACCTGTACAGGTGTGGGGGTTTTTTAACACAACTTATTAGTAAATAAATTGTAATGTTTCTGCAAAACCTCTTTGTTTTCATGATCTGTTTTTTTATGAAAGATTTGCTGCAGTACACTTGTTACGATTTCCTCCAGCTGCTGATCCATTTTACCTTCTTAAACTGAAGCCCTAACAAAGGTGTTTGCTCACATTGAAATCTTAGTAAAAGCAGACAATTGGCCTCTATGGTATTCTGTGTCTTCACCTAGGGCTCTCTTAAGGCAAATTACAGTCAATAAGTGATTGTAAAGGACTGTTAAATGAAGGCTTGCCAGTGAGATGGATGGCTTAAAGATCAAGGCCTGATTGCTCCTTACTTTCAAGTAGGCACCTAGATAATTAAAATATAATTTTAATTCCTGAAAAATTCAGGATTTTTTCATACCTCTGATAATTTCATTCAAAATTTTTATTTTTTGAAGATCACCTTGGTGTTTTGTTGGTCTTCTCTTAGGACTGAGTCTGGCCTGGACTTCAGGACAGCTGACTTCTGCAATGCCTATGGTCCTGGCTGCAGCCTGCCTGTAGGTTAAGATGGGAGCAGGATTACAGCCATGAAAGGAGGGAACCGCACTGTGGGAACCAGGATCTTACAAAGCTGAGACAAAACAAACATAGGCACTTCCAAGGTAGTTTAAGAAATATCTTAAATATTGTGGTGGTTCTAGTAATGGGCTCTACAGCCTGGGAAATAAAAAAAAAAAAAACAACAAACAAAAAACCCCAACCAACCAAACAAAAAAAAGGTAGCATTGAAGAAATTATAAAATCACATCTACAAGGCTCCTTAAGGTGACAAGACACATTCAAGACATTTATCTACTTTTTAAAAATATTGATAATTAAGGAATTTCTGATTCTTCCAGAATACATTTAGAAAGATGAAGTAAATTAGCTACAAAAAAAAAAAATGTATTACAGATATAATGCTCTAAACACAGAAAACAAAACTTTGCATAAACAAGTTCTGACATTTGGTAACTCTACCCTGCTAAGTTCATTTAGGAAAAGTGTATACTTTCTTAAGAAAACATATACCCATTGTTTTTTCCCTAATCATACCTGACATCCTCCTCTCCAAGACATATTTTTCTATGGTAGTGCAAATATCCCATCCAATGGAGATCAACTTGTGCCAAGTTATTACTTTCATGATGGTTAGAATAATAAAAACATGAAACTTTTTTCAATAATTAATCAGGTATATGCAAGAAGTATGTGATTATTTTCTTTTTTTTAATTAGCTTTGACTAGCTTAAATATTTTTTTCCCTGACTGTACGTCATCATTCCAGTTGTTTTTCAAACATGAACCCTTTCTCTGTCTTGTTAATTCAATCTATTTAATTGTAAGTATTTTGTTTGTGGTAAACTAAAATATTATTGTTTAAGCTGTTAAGTATTGCTTTGAGTTGCATTGGGTTAGGTGGGAACTTGGACAAGAACTCAGATTCTATTTTTTGCTGATATATATACCACAATTCCATGGGACTGACTGAGTCATTCAAACATTATATTTTCTTCGCACAAAACCACAGAAGTGCTAGCCATATATGTTCACAAGACAAACTCCTTTGTACTGAAAATATTTCACAAAAATAAACCCCATTAATTATTTGATCTATCTTAACTGTCATAATTCAGATATTTCCAGTGTCATAGTTAACAGCTCTAGATATATGTATTTTTAAAAAGAGTGTAAGATCTTTTAAGAACAGAGCATTACATCTACTTTTTAGTAGTAGATGTAATCTACTTGTCATCCCCTTTTCCTACTGCTTTTCATAAGAATGAAGCATTCATTTAGTCTCATGTATAAAATCCTCAAATACTCACAATTTTTGTAAAACATTCAGATGCAGAATACACCTTGAAAAAGGAATCTTGACATCCTTGTTCATGCAAGCCTTGGATGTAACCGTTGCTGCAGCTCTGAGCTAGTATTCTCTCCGTTTGTTCAAGATAGAACTGTGCAGAATGGGAATTTCATCACCAAGTTCTGACCAGGAATAGAATGATCTCCTGGTGCATGAAGTGACTATACCATGAGACTGATCCAAGTTCTAGTGCATGCTCTGGAGACGTCCCCTTTGGCTCCAACTCCAACTGATAGTCAGTCTTCTTCTACAGCTTTGGACAAGTTTGACTTCTTTACAGACAACCAGACAAGCATTGGCAGTTCTGAAATAGGGCCTTGCTGATCTACTTTGTCCTTTGTTTCAAATGAAACAGTAGGTACAGAGAATAGTTCCGAAAGTTGCTAAAATTCTTAGAGGACTTTGATTCTCTTTAGTGAAATGAAACACCACCTTGCCACAGGCTTCTTAAACTATATTATAATATTATTTTCTTATTCTGCACATTCTAGTCATGCTAAATGACTTCCATGATGTTCAAAAGAGTTTTAGTGCTGCCACAGTTTTTCATACAGTCAGTGTTCGTAGATTGTAAAGTTGACATGCTGAGTTTGGTTTAGTTCTTCTTATACACCAGACACAACTCGTATACTAGAGATTACTCTTTTAGAAGTAAATCACTTTGAGTGTTCTATTCACCCTGTACCAGCATGATTTTGTGGTCTATATGCTCTAGATGATATCTAGAAATACTGTTTTCATATTTAACTTCTAAAATGTAGTTCTTCAATATTCTGTCTTGAACTTCAAAAGTAATAAAAACATTCCGACATTCCTAATTCCCAACTCAAAGATGGTAGTTTCAGATATTGTATTATTAATATGCTTAGCTGGAATGAATCAGAAAAACAAAATAGTTAGTGGTTCAATCAGATTTTAAAAGCTTATTAAAGAAACAAATCCATGTATACCTAAGCCTTCATATCCTATTCTGATCATCTGGAAGCAATCCTTTATAATGTGCTCCAGGATGACCATCTTTGAGCAGAGAAGTTGGACTAGATGATCCACTGTAGTACCTTCCAACCTTACTTATTATACAGTAATTCTGTGATTATGCAGACTGCCTCAAGCAAACAAACAAACCCCAAACAAATAAACATGTAATTCTTAAAATATGGGAATCAAGATTCATAGCTACAACAAGTCCTTTTTAAAGAAGTGGCACAGAAGGACCATTTTTTTGTTCATGAGACCCAGCAACAGATTCCATTTCCACACCAGGTCTGTCAAGGGCAATTCTGTGCTGAGGACTTCACAAACAGGAGTCAAAGCTTCTGCTGGAATTTGTCATAAGAAAATATTTCGAACTGATAAACAAACATGACGGATAATCACTTTACTCAATGCTGTGCTTCTGTTGATTTAGGTGTTGCATGCAGTACCAATGAATATATATGAGAAGAAGCTGGCAGAAAGCAGACTTCATTATTCCAGTTTAACCCTTTAAGTTTTAAAGTGGAACCTTTTTCTGACTTCAAATGTCTAGCCTGACAGGGCACATAGCAGGTCAAAAACCAGAACATTTGTCATTTTTTAAGGTTAATCTTTCTAGATTTACTTACGTAAATGAATCCAGAGTAGGGTTGTAAATTTAGATAATATTAATAAATCATGGACTGACTAATCCTATGACAATTGACTTCTTGAGTGCCTGAACACATTAAGTACTCATTTTTTAAAAGAAACTTTCTTAAAGGAACCTCATATGTTCATCATCATCGTGGCTAGGTTTCGTGAACAAAGATTTGAGGAGGGCTCTACCCACGTTTGTTACAAGTGCGCTGGTGGCTAAAAAGGCCAATAAGAGACAGGCATATGGTAATGCACAGGAAACATCAACAGCTTATTTTCCCAAACTGAGGTACCTTGCAGAAGAGGTGCCTTGACTTCTTATGTAACTTCTATATTACTGTCCAATTTCTATGGTCTGTCTGGCACATATGCAGAAATATTATGCTGCTCAGATAGGTTATAGTATACATATTCTGGTTGTCTTTCCTACTTATGTGTGTGAAAAACAGCAGGAGCTCATGCACTGCATTACACCTGTGGAAAACAAGTGAAAATAAGAGAATAAGGCAGTTCTAAAATTTAAAGTAACAGCATGTATCCTGCAATCTCTAGGCAGTGAAAAAAATCTCGAAATACAGGTTGTTCAAGGAAAACAAGGAGGCAGACTTGCTGAGAAACTATGTTGCAATAATAACGTGTCCTGTGGAGAAATGGAAGAGCTTTTATGTCATCTAGCCAACCACAGTAAAAATAATGAGTGAGTGAGAGGCATTGAGGGTAAAGTTTGTATAATAATAGTCATCTATGACTTTTTGCAACAGAAGTTAAAAACACAAGGTCTGCAAAATCTTCCCCAAAAGCACTGGGTGTGTGTATGCTTTTTTGAAAATAAATTCAAAATAGACCACAAATGCCATTGTGTCTGGACAAACAGATGGAAGAAATTCCAAAGAACTAATTGTATGAGGTTTCTTGAGAATCTCCTCCCAAGTATCTTTCTTAAATAATGATGGCTTTCAGACTTTAATTCTTCACTGTTCTTCCCTTATTCTAAACAGCTGACAGTCAGAACAGGCTTTCTAAGCAGAACTGGAAAAAAAAAAAGGAAATCTTAACATTTTTCTTGTCTCTTCTTACAGACCTGCTTACTCAGGAACTTCCCTGGCCTTTTTTCTGCTCCTTTTGAGCAATTCTGCCCCTCAGACTCTTCTGAGAACTGACAATACCAAAGGGCAGAGTGTGAACTTATCTCTGATCAACAGGACAATCTCATTTCATTAGAAATTGGTTGGTGCTGAGTTACAGTAGATCTAAGTGTCCAGTCTTCAAGATGACTGTCCTTAGGAGAAGGGTCAGGGGAAGGGACTGGACAATAGACCATCACTGGAATGCTCAAAGACTGTAAGTTCTGTAAGGGAGGACATAACCATGACAAAGAACACCATCCCATCTTGCAGGATCTGACCCTCCTCCCCAGGGTGGGAGGTGGGGGAGGAAGGATGAAAATCTGACCTCAGCAAATGAGTCGGAGGGCTATAACCTCCCCTTATTGAACCCAGCCAGAGCTGATTTTCAACTGGCTGCTGAGAACGTTTTTCTTTGTGGATACATTATTTTCGTCCCCCAGGCTTGAGAACAATAATTCCACCTTTATTTTATCTCAAGTTCCCATCAGGAGGCATATTCGAGGTTGGGGGTGGGCATTGGTGGTTGCAGATGAACAGTTGCTTCTTTGCACAGTTTGCTACAGTGGACAAAAGTCCTTTGGTTACTTTAACAATGTTTAAGCCATTAACCATAACATTTCAGTCTCTCACAGTGGACAGCTTGAGCTGTCTTATCAGTATCTTCTGGCCAGCAATGTCTATGTTATGAACAGAGACTGGAATCTTGTCTGATAAAGACCCGTAATACTCACATATTGCTCTAATTTAATTTGAATTAAATTATTTTAATTTAATTAATCTAATTAATTTTATTTAGTTATTTTTTCAATTTAATGTAATTAATTCTATTATTGCAGGATGAATATATGGGACATTGTCCTTGACTAACAAAATCACCAAGTATTAAAACTTCTCTTTTTTTGTCACAGTGGCTAAACATGCAATCAATGGTGGCAACCTTTTTCACTGAAGGTAAAAACTACCAGAAACTGTTGCAGAGTCTGAGCATAAAATGTCATTGCATGCAAGCAGAGGCCTGATAATATTAAAAACAATCAAGGCGGGATAAAAGTGAGAGATGCAAGCTTTTCCTTATGCATATTGATCCTTTCAAAACCTCTAGTATATTAGGGAATCTGGATCTGGAGTATAATTAATTGCATCATAAGGCTGCTGAGAGCTTCTGAACTGTATAAATGTACAAATGCAATTTACATGGGAATCATGGGACAGTGGAATATATACAGTACAACATGTGCAGTGAATCTCATTTACAAAGGCAGAATTTCAAAGATAAGAACATGTGAGAAATTCCTCTCATCTAGACTTGATAGAAGAATAATGGTTCCCTTAAAGTAGCATACTGACAATCATGGTAAGAAATGGCCATGTCTTGAATACGGTAGCTTTGTAGCACAAAAAACCATAAAAGAACTCTTATCACTGTTGCTAATGATGAAAGACAGAAACAGAAAAAACTAGAGTTGAAAACTCTGATATTTCCTATCAAAGTGATTTTGTTTGGTGCTCAATGGGCAGAGTTGATCTTGCCTTTAAATTGAGGTAGATTATCGTGCTTCTCTTAGTAAAACAGCTCTAATATCAAATCTTCGTATGTGTAGAACCAATTTCTTTCTATGCTTAGGAGAGAGGAAAGCTTCAATAATATCTGTTACTCCGCTGAATGCAGAAATACCCATGCAAGGTAGCAATCTGTAGAGTTTTCCATGTGGCAGAGAACAGTGGCAGGAACACTGTGTTGATTTAGCAGGAGGGGTAGAGAGGTTTGCTGGGGAATTGGTGAAGGAAAGACAGAGACATCGTCCTATCTTTTCCTTCAGCTTCCAAGCTTTGTCTACTGATCAAATAGGAAATGGAATTAGCAAAATATCTGTGTGTCTCAGCACTGCCACAGCTGGACGGCTTCCATTGCTGCACTCAGACACTCTAATGTAGACCTACTGTGGCCATCTTTTGTTCTTTATTACTAGACTTATACCTTTCATGATGTACTGGTTTTGGCTGGGGTAAAGTTAATGTTCTTCACAGTGCCTAGTAAGGGGCTGTGTTTTGAATTTATGCTGAACAGTGTTCTTAATGTAGAGATTATTTTGTTATTACTGAGCAGTGCTTACACAGACCCAAGGCCTTTTCTGCTTTTCATAATGCCATAGTGGCAAGGAAGTTGGGAGCGTATAAGAGATGGGAGAAGACACAGCTGGGACAGGTGACTCCAACTGATCAAAGGGATATTGCATACCGTATGATATCAAGCAAAGTATATAAAGATGTGGTAACAAGGAAGAAGTGGGGGAGATTTGGAGTGATGGTGTTTGTCTTCCCAAGTCATAGTTACGTGTGATGGAGCCCTGCTCTCCTGGAGGTTGCTGAACACCTGCCTGCCCATGGAAAGCAGTGAATGAATTCCTTGTTTTGCTTCATTTGTGTGCCTTTTCTATTAAACTGTATTTTCCTCAATCCATGAGTTTTCTAGTCTTTTACCCTTCCAGTTCTCTCTCTGATCTCACTGGTGGGTGAATGGGTGAGTGGCTGCATGGTAGTTGGTTATTGGTTGGGGTTAAACCACAACACGTCTACTCAATTTACATCACATTTTGTTTGTTGCTTTTTATCTTCAGTATCTTATTCTAGCTCAGTCTCTGAGCAGTCAATAAATGCATCCTTGTATAATGCTGCAATTATGTATGCCTATTTCTATGGATTTATTTTATGCCATGTGAAATTAAATTAATTATAATTTTGTCCTGGTCTTGGCTGGGATAGAGGTTTTTTTTTACTAATAGCTGGTACAATGCTGTGTTTCAGATTTCATATGGGAATAATGTTGATAACTCACTGATCATAGAATTGTTTAGGTTGGAAAAGACCTTTAAGATCATCAAGTCCAACCATTGTTGCATATTTTAGTTGTTGTTCAGTAGTGCTTACCCTAAGTCAAAGACTTTTCAGCTTTTTGTGCTCTGCCACTGAGGACATATACAAGAAGCCAGGAGGGAGTATGAACAGGACAGCTGGCCTGAACCAGCCAATGGGATATTCCATATCATAGAATATGGTGTCAAGTATACAAAATGGGGGGAATTGGCCACAAGGGGCTGATTGCTGCTTAGGGATGCCTGGGTCAGCAGGTGCTGAGCAGTGATATTGTGCATCACTGTTTATTTTCTTTCCTTGTATTTTATTTCTCTCTCTATTTTTTAAAATCTCCTTTTTTATTACAATTATATTGTATTTTATTTCAATTATTAAATTGTTTTTATCACAACCCATGGGTTTTACCTTTTTCAAGTTCTCCATCTCATCCCTCCAGGGTGGGGGGAGCAAGCACATGGCTGGGTGGTACTTAGTTGCTGACTAGGTTAAACCTTTATTAACCTTGTGTCTTTGGGGTGGCTAGAAACAGAGTCTGAGGCAAGAGACAACAATAATAATTGACATTTGAAAGAGCAAATTTATTAATTCAGAATAGAAATAATTAAGACATGACAAATAGGATAACAGTTAATAAAAATTGTGAACACACAAAAACAATAAATCAGAGATTTCTACTTATCTGTTCCTTCAGTAAAACATGAAAGTGAAAACTTGAAATCTGGTAAGAATTTTTGATTTCATATGAGGAAAGGCTGAGATAGCTGGGCCTATCTAGTCTGAAGAAGAGATTACTGAAGGGAGATCTTATTAATGCATATAAATATCTTACAAGCAGGTGACAAGAGTATGGGATCAGACTCTTTTCAGTGTTTCCCAGCAACAGGACAAGAGGTAGTGGACACAAACACAGGATGTTCCTTCTGAGCATGAAGAAAAGAGTTTTTACTCTGAAGGTGAGAGAGTACTGGGACAGGTTTCCCACAGTTTGTGGGGAGTCTCCTTCTCTGGGGATATTAAAACCCCAACTGGACACAACACTGTGCAACCTGCTCCAGAAGAATCTGCTTCTTTGGAGCGGGGGGAGAGGTGGGGATGGCCAGACTAGTTAATCTCCAGAGATCCCTTCTAACCTCAACCATTCTGTAATTTAGTGATTCACTGATTTTATATGGTTAATCTAAAGCACTCAAGTGGCCACAAAATGGCCAAAAGTCTCTCAGAAACTAAAATAATGCAAGTTTATCAAACTGACATGTTTAGATTGCCAAGTGAAACAGGTCCTTCTCATGTTCTTTACCACAGAAATTAGTTCCTGATACTTTCCTCCTTAACTCAGTTTTTGTCTCATTTCTACCTAAAAATACCCACAGATGAATCATATCAGTAACTCTTCCTCCATTTTCCAGTGTGACAGCAACACAAAATAAACATTCAAAAAAAAAATTCTATAATTTCACTAAGAAATCCAAGAGAAAGTTTCACTCCTACAAACATGTACCACAAGGCATAATAGTGGTTGCTGTAAATACTCACATGGATTTTTCATAGAATCAATATTTTACCTGTGTGTGAATTGGAAAAGCGGAAAAATAAGGCCTTCAAAATTACTAACTTAACGTGGAAATGTGACTTTTATTATGAATTATAATAAATATGTCTATGTCTAAAATTCAAAGTTTGCTTGTATTGAAATTTCATAACTCAGCTGTAGAAAATTCAAATTGACCTTTGACCTTTTGTGTTTTAACTTTAAACTCAAGTTTCAATTTGTTTCCTTCTGAAAAAAAATCCTTGAAAACAACAACAACAAAAAAAGTGATCAGGTTCCCAGAATTTGTGCAAACCAATCTGAATAGCTTTTTCATAAAAATCCTAACCTGGTCTTTTTTTTTTTTACTTCTTAATATAAAAAATAAAAGTCTTTTTTAATTCAAATTTAATCTAAACCTGTACTCCACACTGATTACTTCTTTTTTTTTTTTTCCTCTTTATATTCATTTAATTTTCTACCTTTAACTTGATGGAAAAGGAAACTTGTTTCACATAATGGTACAGTCAACCTCTGTTTGAAGTTGACTCTGTTTGAAGTTCCCCAAATAGTCATTTACAATGTCATCCTAAGTAAATGTACTCTAATTTATTTGTACTTGACAGAATGTTTCAAGCTGATAGACAGCTAGTTGAGAAGCATAAAAGTGTTGTGAAGAAAATCTTGAAAACTTTCTTTTTTTCATTGCTCAGGGAGTTAAAAATTATACATCCATACATAAGAAACAATTTTGCCTTTTAGTTCAGTAAGCTGATTGGGTCTATAACTCATTTGACTTAAAATATAAATTTCCAGATTACAACAGGGAGTTTGAAAAAAATCTAAAAAAGATTTCTGTGACTACAGAAAAGCTGCAAGGAGACAGAAGGAATGTTTTTTCCTTTCTCTATGGAAGATGGAGCAATGGAAAGGCTTGAAACAAAACAACCAATTGTCAGGCTTTCAGATTCCCACTTCTTATTTCACATTCCAGAGAAAAACCAACCAAACAAACAAACAAAAACCAAACCAACCAACAAACAAACAAAAAAAACCCACAAAAAAAAAAAAAAAACCACAAAAACCAAGCCCTGTTATAGGAAACCTTAAATCTCGTCTTAATTTTTTTCCCTTTATGACTGTAAAGGGCTTTGTCTGGAAGTTCTTAAAGATCCTCCATAACCGTTCACATATTTCATCCAATATATTTACTTAGATTCAAGATGAAGTGAATTCAATTAAAAAAGCTAAATATAGGGCTTTATTGCAAATCAGACTACTAATACACAGAAATATCTTTCATATTGTCATGAATATCTGTACATGTTGTGCTTGCATATTTATCACTGCTACCTTACAAAACACTTATTTAATTTAAACTTCAAATATATAATGTATCATATTTTTCCAATCCAAAAGAACATTGTAATTTTATCTTGCAGAAGAAATCTTTGTCATTAGAGACAAAACTTCTGCTTATAGTGGCAAAATTATTTTGAATTCATCATGGTTTGTTATATTGAGCAATCTGTAATTATCTCCCTAATTAGTTTTAAAAGCGATTAGATTTTTTTCTCTCTGTGTAATAGGAAACAAAAAGGCAAGTTTGAATTACCTATTTATTCAGAGAGCAAAAGCAATTGGGATGTGTATAAAGCAACCTGAAATCATTTAACTTATGAACTCTCCTGGTGGAGTCTATCATTTTAGAATATATTTATCAGGTATTAATATTGGTTTAGGTCCTGATCCTGTAAACATTGATCTAGAAAAATAATTCCATACTTTGGGTGATGTGGGTAAAAGTTAAGATAGGACTTAATATTCTGCAAAGAAAAAAAATAACAATCATATGGATTTATAATCAGAAAGTTATACTTAGTGGTGTGATTCATCTTACAAATTTTATAAATTATCTAGAAGCTAAGTTAACATATAAAAGTATGTGGGCTTGATGAAGGACTCACTGGGATTGAGTTATAAGGAGAGCAGAAGTTCTCTTTCTTAGTATAGCACTAATGATAACATAGAAGTAAACTCAGAACAGAATGAAAATGTACATTTGAGGAAGGTCAGTAAATGCAAAAAGATCTGTGGGTCATTTTCCTGGTTCAGATGTAGAAGGCAGCAATATAGAATATCATAAATTGAGGACAAAAATACAAAAATTTGGCTACTGATAGAATGACAGCAATGTCACATCTCCCATATCATTTCTGCAAAGCAATCAGTCCACTTGAGAGAGTCAATCCATAGAAGTCCCTGCTGTGCATACAAATTTCCTCTATCATGTGCAAGAAGAGGAAGGTATCTCAGGATGAATCTCAAATACCCATAAAACTGAAAAAGGGTTCTACTATAAACAGTACAGAGTTAAATAGTATGGAGAAGATGAAGAGAGTGGTGAACCATAAATCCAGGCTTTTGGGGTAGTACCTTACTTCAGAAAGATCCTACAATTTCTGGAAGTTCTCTATTAGCAGTGGTGAATTTGAATACCTTTCTAAGTAACAGTTTGGTCCTTACAGATTCATCCGAAAAATGAGGGTTGAGGCCCCTCCCCTTACAATGTGTTGTGGGAGGTGTACCCCAGGGATGCAGGGTGAGGCATTCTGTATCTTGTAGCCTCCAGAGGTACACTGACGCACATGAGCAGTGTATACACTACTGTCATTGGTCCAGGCGAGGGTATGTAAGAGATGGTTTTTCCTTCAAATAAAAGATTTGGCTGCTTGCAATCCCAGGTGCTCGGTCATGCCTTATTATATTATATTAATAAGCCATAATGTGTTGCAATGTATCTAACTCAGTATTTTAAGTAACACAACAGTTGGCCTGGGGGCTTGCAAGGTGCATCAGTCTCTAACCCCGTGAACCACAGAGGCAGATACCCAAACAAGAATTTCACTCCACTTCTCAAATATAGGGACAATATGAAAGCAGGAGACAGTGACACCTTGGTGCTCAAACCTTCCCTCCTTTTCTGCAGCAGTCTTTCCCAGTCTTGTCATTCTTCAAGTTGGAACACAATGAGACTGAAAGTGGTGTCAGGTCAGAACAAGGGTAAACAGCTCTCTCTTCTTCTCCAGCATTTGTCTTAATGACATGTCTGGCAGAGGCAAGAAAAGCCAGCAGCTTGGCAATGGAGATGCTATGTACCATTTCAAGATGTTTTCTGATAATACCCTGGACATTATTAAGCTAGATATCCATTACCTGTGAGACTTTGAAGCACGTTTTAGGAAATGTGTGGAGTACTAGGAGTGTTCTAGGAAAATTTTAACTGAGATGCTATTACCTGGACCTAGACTGACAATGACTGCCGACAAGCTGAGCTATGCTGTGAAGCTCCAAAGCCTCCCACTATACAGCTTTGGTAGTTAAACCTTGCTTTCGTCAGTTTTTAAGAACTGGTGCTTTTATTCCTATTCCCTTGGGAGTACGTTAGCAATGTACTCTACAACACAGGAGGGATCGTTTACCCACCCACTAAACAGCTTTATAGAGTAGAAAGGGTTGCAGTGTTTCCTTCTCCTTCCCCAAGCCATTCAGAACCTTAACACTTATGGAAGAGTTTAGACCACCTTGATGTAAAAGTTCAAAACAGAGAACTTGACAGGTTTAGGGAACAAAAAATCTTTTTTTTCCCTGACTGTGGAAGAGGTGTGGGCCAGAAGCCTTGGTTTTTGTGGCTGAGAAACCTATTTGCATTGTCAAAAATATGTAGTCAATAATATAAGTTTCTATTAATTTAAAATTATATCCCTAATTATATCTCCTTTCAGTGTGACCCAGACTTCTTTGGGCTAGCAGATATGTCTCACTAGGGAAAGAGAAATAATCTAGTCTCCAGAGGTGCACAGCCCTTCTGAAGAGAGTCTTCAATGCAGCTGCAGAAGAGCGATCCAGAAGTGCAACAGGGACTTCCAGAGAAAGTCAGTGTGACAGGATGGGATCATGGCACACCAGCTGCCCTAATAATTACTAAGATGGTTTATGTTTTGTTTAGTCAGTATTATATCACTAAGAGTTTAGGAGAATGCTTTGAAAGAGGCATGAACATTTGTAAAAATATTGTGTGTTTCCTGTTTTATTTAAGAAACTGTCGTGGTAAATCTGCAAATGATCTTCCTCCCTGCTTAGGAAGCAGAAAATTAAGCAGGTTGACTATTTCAGCCATCCCTTAGCAGTTTAACTTCTCTTTAATTGCACCAGTTGATTTACTTAAAAAAAACCGGGGTTAAGCCCAAACTAAATTATCATGTATGAAAATCAAAGGCTGAAAAGTATTACTGGAACAGGTGGCACTGAAGGCATCATGGTTTGAGAACAGCCAAAGAGTTATTGGTTTAATAAAAATGAACACTGAATAACACCCTGAAAATTTTACAATAATATGAATGAACAGAATTAAGGATATTATTGTGAGTCAGTTAAAAGTAAAAATGTGCCTGTGTTACAAAAGAAGTAAAGGTAGAAATTACTTTTGAAAAATAAGGGCTTTATTTTGGTGCTTTTCTGTTTTACAGTATGTGGGGTGCCATATAAAAATACTAAATGAAACTCATACTGCAGTGTACATGATGTTTTGTGTTGCCAACGATGTTGTGATTCCATATGTGTTGGCAACTGTGTATTTCTCCTTGCCTAGTCCCCTGATCAACTGTCTCCCTCCTCCTTCCTCCACCCTGAAAATAATAAATAATTCAATACTGAAGGTTTTCTTCCATATGGGGTATTGTAATACAATGTGATCATTATAACAATTACATTTTGTTCATCCCTGAGGAATTTTCCCATAACATGCCATAATCTCAGTCCTGTGATCTCTTCCCGTAGGCTTCCTTGAGACATTTGCATGCAGAAACTTGCACCATCATGTGTGAAAGACTTTAGGTTCAAATAAACTCCAAGTAGAGTATGGTGTCAACATTCATAATACTGTTACAGGCTTAACTGCCTCACTGAAATCTGCTGTTAGAATTCAACAGAGGGTTTCTTGTACCTTGAAATTTGGCACGCAGGATCTCAATTTATGAGCACATTTTAGAAGTGTGAGTACTGACAGAATCAAACCAGATTAACATCAGTTTTACTGATGATACTTGAAAAAAACTCAATAGAAGCAACAAAATATGTAGCAAAGTAGATGTCCAGTATTTCCAAAAAGAAAAAGTAAAGATAACAAAGGAAATAAAAAAAAATCTTCAATGTGTTTTTGTTTTTCAGAATCCCAGCTTGTATCAGAAGATCTAGGTTCTAATTTGTTTCTGTTACCAGAGAAAATCATTGAGGTAGCAAAGGATACTTCAAAACTTGTTAATTGTTTTGTCCTAAAGAAGGTAGTTTTTTACTTACAGAATTTCTGAACTCCCTTTTGTCAAACTGTCTTGATTAGGCATGTCTTTCACTCACAGTACTGTGCAAGGGCATGAAGACTTCTAATTCTTACCAATGTCAAAGTGTTTCTGAAGTCATTATACAAGATTAGGACAAAGTGGATTAGAGGCTTTGGAAGAGGGCACGTGGGGCAGACAGAAAAATATATTTGTAACCTTTTGAGCTAAGCAGCTCTCCTGTGCTCTTCAAATGTCATTTTACTCTCAAAATAAAACCTGAAAGTTATTCAGTAATAATAGCAAGATACCCTTACTATGAACTATGCCTAACCAGCATAATGCAGATATTTATGATGCAAACAAGCCACAATGTTTCCTTCCTTTTTGAAACTTGTATATAGTTTGATAGTCAGTTTTGCAGATCATACTAACCATATTTAAGCCAAAACAATCAATGAATATGTGCTGTGCAGCAGGTTTGGTCAGTCATGCTTGTCAATCCTTTGCCTCAGATTATTGAAGTCGGAGAAATTATTGAGCTGGGCTCATCTGGCTTCTAGCCTGCACATCTTGATTTTACTCCCATAAAAACTCAGATCTAATAATGAAGGGAAGGAATATGCACCTCAATCTTAACTTCTAATACAATCAGGTCACAGATAAGACATATGTCCACTTCAGGAACTGGGAGGCACATCTGGGGTCCCACAGTGCATAGGACTAACAAAGACTAGGTAAATTGGTTGACAGATTGATCAGATTTATTTCTTCACAGACATTTTTATGTTTTTATTTCAGCTTTTTCCATAAACATGTACTTCAAGGATGCAAGCATTTTGATGTCACAGTTTACAACACAGTTAAAAACAATCAAAACCCCTAAGAAATGGCAGAAACTGAAATGTTATTACTCTTCTTAACATTTAATTTCTAAATTTACATAGTTAAACCACAATGGATTTTTTTGCTATTAATCTTGACCATTTGAAAAATGGAACATATGGTTTGACACATACAGTTATTCCTACGTTAAGGAAATCAGATACCCTTGCAAGTGAGATGTGGCAGGGAAAAGAAATATGTGTAGTGGTGGAGGTGTTCAAAGGAAGTCTTCTGTTTGCCCCAGTAGCTCCTAGTCTATCATATATCATCCACTTCTACTTGCATATACTCAAGGAAAGGTGCAGTAATTTATTATTAAAACCATGTACCAACATTACTATGTCCAAAATGTTTTAATGTATGATTCAATCCAAGAGGGAAAAACACTGTCTTCGTATGCTGAATTACAAACTAATCAGCTAAAGATCTCTTCAGTTCTACTGACACAAGTAGTTGTTTATAATATATCAGGATAGAAATGATCAGAAATATTTCAAATTTTTCTTTCACAAATAATGCAATTTTCATTATTCCCCGTTGTATAAATAGGATATGGTTTAGGATTTTTTTCAGCTATATATATTTCAAAAATTGAATTCTCTATCTGTAGGTCTAAAATTGAGTTTAAAAATCATAAAAATGGAATTAAAATCTTCAGTATGACCAAAATGTGTTGATTTGGTAAACCTCCACCTATTTGGGTTATAACTTGCTTTGAAGGACTTTTAAAAGGTTTCTGATTTTATTTGGAACAAGGGAAGATATAAAAACCATGGAAAATTTTGTGAAATAGAAAATCTTGATCTTGACCAGTCTATTCCAATTCCTGCTCATCTAAATCCTGTTGTTTTTCAAAGTGCAAGTTAATTAAGTTTCTTTGTCCCATAAGTGTGTTCAATGACTTCATATTTTTTTTCGGAATATTCTTGATCTCTGCCACAGCCATCCAGGCCTAGCTTTGGGTTTTATTGAGGCTTTCAACCTCTTCAAAAGTCATACAAGTGGAGCTGTCTCTGTTTGCCAGATTAGGTTGCAGTTCTCGGCAAAAGAAAAAGCAGAATAAGAGGCAATTTGACTTCCACCCACTTTTTATACGGTCTCAACTACTGAAAGCACTTTCTCTCTCACTGATGAGGCAAAAGAGAAGATAACTATCTCACTTTATTTCCCTACCTGTCACAGAATCACAATGATGTTTTGGAAGAGGGTAAAGATAAAATATTTCATGGGAGTAAAGGAAGGAAAATGGAGGAAGAAGACAGTGCAGGAGAGTAAATGCTTATGCTAATGCATCTATCACTGAAAACTTCATGTTTTAAGGTCATAATAGTATCTATAGTTGTCATGGTTTAGAAATGGTATTCCCAAATTTAGTGCTCCCTCTAAAACAGAAACGACAAGTCGCTTCTCACCCCTCATTCCCTCCAGTGAGAGATAAAAGGTAAAGGTCCCAAGTTGAGATAAAAATTTACTGGAAATAGCAATCAGAAAATTAACAGTAACAGGAACAATATTAATAACAAAAGTACACAAAAAGAGGGTGATTTACATGCAAGAAATGCTCACTGACCCATCCAGCATCATGTGGCCCCCGACACAAAGAACAAAATGGTGTTGGACCTTCCACACACCACCTTTTTCTTCCTAACCATAAGCCACACCCCCCTCCTTCTGGGAAGTGAGAATCCTTTTCATCCCCCAGCCATGGCATAAGGTGAGTACGGAATAACAACACACAGACACACACACACACACAGAGACACACATGTCTACAGGCTCTGCCCCCTCATGGATACTGTGAAAAAATTAAATCTGTCCTGGTTGAAAACCAAGAGTATACGCATACATATAAAAAAAATGTAGCCAAGAAGACTGGAAGGCATTATTTGAGTTATTTATGAGAATGTCTTATTAATATGAACAAAAAGAAATCAGGACCTTTAAACTCTGGCTTGAAAGTCTACTCATAATTTGTTTTTCTTTATTTAGTAAAAATGCTGTGTCATGTTGAATCCTATGGTTGTTGTTTACAAATAAACTGAACGTCTTGACCACAGAGGTTTCTAGGAGAGTAGAAATACCAACAGATCATTAATTTGCTGAAGTGAAAGATTCAACAGATATTAGAAGACTTCATGTTTCTGAAAAAAATATCTTATGTAAAATATAATGTATTTTAATATAATTTTGAAATCTGTGTAGTTGAAAAAGTTCTGTTCTATCATACTACTTTTTAGTGTATAGTCTTTCCATCATGGAAACAAATCCCCAAGTAGTATTTAGTATTATTTGCTTTTTACATAACAGATCGAAACATACTGACATTAGTAAACTTACTAACAAATATGTAGAAAATAAATTTTGGGCATTTTTCTCTTCATGGTTTAGACACTTTTGTAGGATAATAGAAAGCCCCAAAGCTAGTGCTGCAGCATGTTGTTAAAAAATGTGGGTTTGCTTGTGTTGTTTATATTAGGTAGGTTTTTCTGTCTATTGAATAAGAAATGGATGAAATAATTTTCAGTGTTTACTATGGCAAGGAAAAGCAGTAGTTGGACCTGATGGATTTTCTACTGTGTGCCCATCAATTCAGTGGCGCCAGTCCTAACCAGCTATTATTAGACAAGGAAAGATTTCATAATGTTCTTGTCTACAGTTTGTATCTGAGGCTTACCACATACTGTAGTCTCACCCTTTACAGACTGAACTGTGTTGAAGTTACAAGAAGGCTTTCATGACTGTGCATGAAAGCATGGACTGTATAGAAGCGGTAAGTAACTCGTAGAAAATAACTTATTTAACTGGGGATTTTTTTCTGGTTTTCAGTTCTCTAAGTAAATTTTTTTTCTAAACCTTTATAAACTTGAATGTCTTCATAACTCACCGAATTTTTTTTTCTCCAGAAAACAATTAAGTTACAAAAAAAGTACTTTGAACATGTAGAAAATCCTGTGAACAGTCACTTTTACAAGGAAATCTAAATCAAATTAAAGAGGTGTTTACAGAACAATCCAAACATCAATGCTAACAGCAGGCATTTTAGAAGATATCAGGAAGACATTAGACAAACCAAATAGAATTTTGAAGGGTAAAATCCAGGAGATATTTGGCATGATCCCTTTCACATACAAAGCAGAGTTTATCCCTCTAAACACCTACACTGACAGGCGATATGAGTTACGCTTGTGTTTATTTACTTATGTTTAACTATGTTCCTTAGAACTGTCCCTTACATTTCTGAAGAACATAATGTCCTGAGGGTATGCTCAAAGTATGTTTTGGGTTTTTTTAATATTTATTCCACTATTGAATTTGCAATATATTAAAGAAAGCCCCATTTTATCATATTTCCTTTTATTTGGAGATTACCACCAATACAATTCCAGCCAAAGGTTACTGTGGCTTTGTAGTCTTCTTTAGGCTTTGCTTTTCCAAATCTCCATATTATTTTTTGTGAATTATGTGTTTAGAAGTGTATTTTTATGCTTAGGTGGAGAACAGTAACAAAAGGAGAATGTTCAATGCATGAAAATCAAAGGTAATTTTTTATGCATTCTCTATTACATAAATTGCATAATGCAGAATATGTTCAGATAATAAGGCAAATTTTTGAGGTCTTTTTGGTTAGATACCAGATACTTCATGACAGTACAAACATAACACCCTCTGGCACCCTCATCAATCTTCATTTTTTTTAACAGATCTAGTAGACCACGGCACACATTCTAGACCCTCTACAGGGAATTGAAATCTTACTTTTCCAATAGGTGATCTTAGAGCTGCCTGAAGCAAATGTAAATGCTATATCACAGAAAATAGAAAGACACATAAATCACTTAAAAGGAGGTTGAGAGCAACCCATCTCTTCCAGGAACAGAAACCCACAGAGTGAGAAAGAATTTACAAATTAAAGAAAATCCAAGAATAAAAAGCTAACTTTTCAGAAGGCTAGAAAAATGCAAGGAGCTGCCTGGCAGTGTGTAAAGATTTCAATATGTTGTGCTCTGTAGTGTTCATGATGGCCGTAAAGATTTTAGAACACAATGGATTTGGAAAAAAACCTCCAAAAGCAGTCAATATTTTTATTATTATAGTTAAGGAAGTTGGATTGCTTGGGTTCAATGGATATGTAATTGCTTAGGAATGTTTCTAGAGTTATAGTCATTTAATCCATTTTAACTTCTAGATGTGGCTTTGTTTATTATTTATTAAGCTAGCTGATTTGCAACATAACCTCTCTTTTCTAATCAGTCCCTCAGAGTTTAATCAATGTTTTTACATACCAGATGCATAAAAAAATCAATTATATCTTATGACATCATGAATGTATTTTCAAAAAAAAATAATAAAAATTAAAGCAGAAGATTAGCTTTTCTGTTTATATATTCTGTTTATTATTTGATTTATTGTTTTAATATTTCCTTTCCAGTTTGTTCACACCAATCTTTACGAATTTTCATGTTATGCCTGATTCCTGACTTGCCTATCTACTTTTTTCTTTTTTAATTCCTGTTTCTTCTTGTAGTTGGTGCTTCCTCAGCTCAGCCTTCCCATGACTGCCTCACATACTGCTGCTCTCTTAAAACATAGACATTTAGATTTCACAAAGTTTGCAGACTTTCCTGTTCCTTTATGATCTGTACTTTTACTTCACTGTTCCTTTGTCATGTCACTATGGAATGTTTGGGGAATACTGTAATCCAGTGTTACTTCATGTAATTTACAGAGTGTGAAGAAGAACAAAGGCAGAGTTTTAGCTGAGTTATGAAAAATGCCTGTTATAAAGTTATAGAAAAAAAAGGATAAAAAAGGAAAAAAACAGAAAGCTTTTCTCAGATGCTCTCATATTGGGTAAAAAGTTTCAAAATATTGCAAGGCAATTGACCAAATCCAATTGCAAGTGATAGAGTCATGATGATGTCCGGTACTACACAAAAATAAAAAATTTCTTTAATAAGTTTCTTTAGTTGTGATTGTCTATGAAAATGTTTTATTTTTTTCCTTTGGCTACTCATAAAAATTTACAAAACTGCCTGCAATAGTTCATCACATGGTAGTTCAAAAGTAAGACAGTTCAATGACTTTTGGAAACATCTGTCAGAAAACTGTGTTCAGTACCAAAAGAGACTAGACAAATATCAACTTGTCTTAATATTTAATATAGAATATTACACAGGATGTGAAAAAAACATTTTCTAATGAAAAATGTTTTATCCTGCAATGTAGTTTGGGAAGTATTGAACTTCACAGTGAATAAAAACCAAATGTTTCAGTAAATCTTTAACATGCTAAACAGTAAAAGCCATCTAAAAATACAGTTAAATTTTATCCTTTTTCTAAGAGTTTGGGGTTTTTTTGTTAATAAAGCAGTGTTCATTAATAGTGAAAAAAATTAATTTTAATAAAATGTTTAGCAAAAATAGTCAATTATTAGAAAAAGCATCTGCTTTTAATAATTTATGTTAACAGGCTCTTAACAGATACAGAGATAGCACTTTTATTAATATTTAACACTTAAAAACCTTTCAGCAGCTAGAAAAAAAAGTTAGACTATACAGCTAGAGGAAAACTGGAGGATTCTTTCTATGGTATTTCATGTAAAACTGTTCTGTGACTGAAAAGTAACTTTAGAAATACCTTTAAAGCCTAAGTAGCAAAAACAGTATGTATGATACTACGCATCCCCTATTTCTTCACACCTGAAAGAACATATTCCTCATGGCAGTCACTGTAGTGTTCCTCTGTTCCTTCATTTATCCAAATCTTTGCTCAATGTCCCCTCTCTCACTGTCCACCCTTCATCCTCCCCTGACCTACCACCAGTCAGTATTTCAAGCAGACAGTAGTTTTGAGACAGTATTCTTGAGAAAGGGCTCCTTCCTGAGATTTTCTTTCAACTCAGGGAATATATTAATGGAGCAGGTCACAGGGGCTGTGTGTGAATGCTTGGATGTCAACAGTCAGTTGCACTCAGCATTGAGACAGGAGTGTAACTTTTTAAGTACTTTGGAATGTAGCATTCTGGACATTCATTCTTTAATGCTTCATAAATTGATATCATACTCCAGTTTTTCAGACTTTATCTCTTAACAATTGAAGTTTAAGCTTTTATGCTAAACAGAAAGTGTCACCTTTTACCTGTCCAAGGTAACCCTGAATGTGATTAGTAGAGACAGTGTTAATACAGTCTGAATTTATCACAACTATTGAAATACTTTTCATATAATCTCTTCTGATTAATTATTTTTCCCTGATTCCATCATGATCTCTGGAGAATAGACAAAGGCTGCTGCGACTCAAGAGTTGTTCTTTTTCAAGAACTAATGTGGAGGTATTTCCCAAAACTATAAGAAAAATACATGTAATTCATTTCTGGTTAGTCCAAACCTTGAGCAACCTAAAATAAATTACCTCTGCTTTGAGCAAGAGGTAGGACCAGACAACTTCCAGAGGTTCCTACCGACCTGTATGAATTTATGTCTATACATTATGTTAGATACATACATGTTATTTCTTCTGATAATGCAGCATGCCTCAAGCAAAGAAAAGAAATAGTTAAACGACTGATGGGGAATAATTTTACATAAAAGTACAATTCCTTCTTGGAGTAAATTTGTCTGAGAAGTCACCACAGCAAGGGGTGCAACAGCCAGAAATGGAAGACATAAGGGAGAGAATCTTTATTCCGATCACCCAGCAGCTGGTTTAAACTGCAGCTAATTTCATGCTCAATATGAAGAGATGTACTTTAAAAATAGTTTTATGAGAAAGCATTTTTTTAACCACAGGGTTTAGAGAAATGAACAAAAATGGATTTGTGAGTTTTGAGATATATTTTGCTAGCCAAGTCGAGGATAAATCCTATCCCTTCTCACAGTTAAATCCATCAGGTTGTGCTGAAGGTTAGCAACATGGAAGAAAGACAGAATATGGCAATAGGGCATATAAAGTGGATGTGCTCTGTCAGATCGCATCTAGTTCAAGGTAAATATTTTGTACAGTATGTCACCCTGCAAAAGTCGGGGGTTAGGTTTAAAGATTGCCTTTTATACAGAGGCATCCAGGAATTTTTTTCTTGGTGTTGGTTTTTTTTGTCTACAAAGAGAGGCAGGGACATCCAGCAAAACTAGCAATAAGCTTTTACTATCATGCACTTGGCTGTGTACATTTTGTTAGAACATTTATGTTTTCATACACACTCATTTAAAATGTAGCCTATCTCCATTTTTTTATTATTATCTTTATATTTTCTTCTGAATTTTTAGGGATATAAGGTTTTAACTGCAAACTCCTATGACACACTAGTTCTGTAAGTTACTCCTGGTGTGTACTTGATGCAGGGTTAAAAGAGTGAACAAAAATTTGAATTTTTGAAAACTTTAATTGCCTGTTGAGCTTGGCTAAAACTGCTGGAAAATTCCAAAGGGTCACCAGCAGCAGTGAATATGTCTTGCCAGGACAAGATTTTAAATCATGTGAAAATTATATCTATTGATTCCATATACAATGAGGTAGATTAAAATCAGGTGCAGGATTTCCCTTCCTCACAGGGACCCAAAATTCAGGGCTTTAAGACAGCACCTGCCTAGCAGCATTACTTGCTTGACTGTGTGTTCGAAGTTGGATTAGTCAGCACCTTTATTTTCATAATTTTCCAATACCAGGTATTTAGTTTACTTCTTGTGGGCTTAGATATATACTTTCCTTGGGAAGATATTGCCTTAGGTACTAATTAGAAAATCTGTGAGGAGATAATTTTTGCTACTTATTCACAAAGAACATTTTTCTTCTTGAAAATTGAATTACTTTTCTTTACAGTCTAATGAGTACACTTTTTTCTTTTTTTTTCTTTTTCAGAATAGCTACATGATTTTCTTCTTAATTTCATTGCTCATAACTCATTTTTTGGCCGTTACCTCCATCTCCCTGTTAAGTGTCATACTATAGTGGGAAAAGCAATATACTCATCTTACTGGTATCTATCGAGCTCTATGCCTCTACCTACCATGATTTCCTGGCAATAAACACACAAAGCGTATGAATCTAAGCATCAGTGTTGCAATTTGGCGAGCACCTACTGACCTCTGTGGGGATAATTGTTTCATCTAGATGAGAATTTGATCCTTCTTTTAATCAGGTGTTCTTCTTCTGATAGTTTCTTTGAGGTAATTTAACTTCTTACAAAAATCTGCGTGAACCATTTTTATTGGCGAGTCCTCTCTTCTTATCTGTCACCCACTTTTATTGGCACTTGTTTTTTGAACTACATTGTTTCTGCAAGTTTTTAGACTGTACCCATATCCCCATATCATCTGAAATCATGCAGCTCTAACTGCACACAAATTTACAGAGCTCTAACTGTACACAAATGTATGTGAGTGGCGGGAAGTAGGTGACATGTGGAGGGGGGAATGTTACCACTGGATGAAGAAAAGCAAGCATTGCAGCAATTTATATTTCTTCAATATAATGCTTTTCCTGCAGATTAGTCCTGTTAAAGATCAAGTTTTTGCTGCACTGTTTTAATCATGACAGCCATATAAGAATTGAGCTTTTTACTGCCTTTATCGTATAAATTGTTTTAATCACAAACATTTAAATTTCTGAGAAAATGTGTGGTGTGGTCTTCACATAATTTGCATGCCTGACTGCTCATGGGTAAATAACATTTCTGATGTATTAACATTCTCACTGCTGCTGCTGTGTGTTCTAAGATGGAAAGCTTCATAGTATTTAAAATTATTTCAAATCTTACATAAGGTTTCTTATACTTTTTTTCTTATATTTTTTCATTACCAGAAAATACTATTCTTAAGATTCTCACAGTTATTTATGTGGGCAAATATTTTTGCAACTAAATTTTATTACTAAATACACAAAAAATTAGTTGTATGGCAATGTCTCATTATAAAATAAGTGAATTCTTTCCTTTATATACAGTCTTGCATCCGGTGGTATTCTGTTGAAATGTTCTGGGAGACAAGGCATGTCAGAATCTGTCCTAAAATGTGAATACACAGTCTGGGTCTCTGATTTTTACGTAGAGACTTTCACACAAATGTGTCTGTGGGTGTAAGAAAATAACCTTCTCTAAAAGTCACAAGCAGATACTTACAGGAATTTAATTTTGTCTTTAGTTTTACTCAAGCTGAATACAAAGGCATTTTCAGTCACCACTTTGTCAAGACTAAAGCAACACAAAAGGCAAAACAGCTTGCAGAGACAGTCAGCATTTCAAACCCTGTTTTCTTCTTACCTAACTTCTTAGCACCAAGAAATGGCAACACACATCAGTACCCATCAATATATGTCAGAGCCAGGATTTGCTACTCAGAAGAATGTGTTTAACTTTCTCATAGTCTGAATCACTATCAGCAGTCAACCTGTCCAACAAATCCAGGGTATAGTTGAATGACTTCCATTTTAGTCTGTTTGGGTCACCCAGGACTTAATGCTTAAATTCTTCCATTTCCAATACAATTTTTATCACTATTTAACCTACTAATCAAATTTTATTCTATCTATTCCTTGACACAAGGGGTTTTAATGGTAATGTGCTACAAGGTAAACATGTAATCACTGTCAGCATTTCCCAACAGAAATGTGTCATCAATCTGACGCACCCATTTAAGTCTCATTGCACAAAACAACAGCTTCCTTTGTAAGGAAGGAAATAATGATGAATTTGAAATGTCATTTTTATGTCTATTTTGCTGCTGAGTTAATTTTCATAGGAAACAGGTTTTCAGGTATGTTTCCCCAGGAGACAAAATATATTTTGAAGAATATAACTGTGGTGAAGGACTATAAAGTTCATCTCATTTTATTCTAATCATATTGTTACAATTGTTAAGGCTAGAGGAATTATATCATCTGCATAACACAGAAAACATATTTTAACCTACAGGGCTAAGGTTTTCTATTTGAAAGTGGATAGAAAATGCAACTAAGAATGAAGTATGAGAATCAGTGCAGGAATTATATAGGAAGTCAGGAAATCTTGTTATCATAACTATAAGCTGCAACTCAAAGCGAGAAATTAATGCATCCTATCCTTGAAAAGTTATGCTTTCTATTCTAAAATTATCCTCCTTGGGTATTCTCGGGGTACTCTTTCCCCTAACCTTCAAACTTAGTAGAAAAAGAGCACTGTTTCATAAGAATCCTAAAGTAGATGATTCCTGTTCATTAGAGATGCTGTGATTTGGAACTTAAGACAGTTTTACACAATTTTTCTTTAAGACCATTAGTGGTGTGTAAATAGTTGGAAACCTATTCAATAGTATGAGGAGGGTAGGGGGGGACACCAAACAGATCTCTGTGTGGAAACTCTGGATAGAATTAAAAATCTGAAGAACTTCTACCTCAGTTCCAGTCAAAGGCACATATTTTATCCAGAGAGCAAGACACTTCAGCATTCTTTGTACTTTTGGAGATCTGTTCAGAATGCAGGTGAGATAGAATGTGTTGGAAATCACTGTGAAGGATTACTTATTTCCTTTGAAGGAAAATAGGAATTCTCATTTTTCAATTCTTCATTCCATCTACTTTATCTAAGAAGGAAGGGTATGATGAATGAAGTGATGTGCATTGGCTATACTTTGGTTACATTCTGCAAGTCTTCTACAAGAAACCACAAAAAGCAGCATATATTTTTTTTCTATGGCATTGAATGCTGATGAGACAAAACTTGATGCAACCACAAGCATTTGTTCTCCTATAAATATCCTCATGATATAACCAATTATAACTTCTCTGACAGTATGGAGAGATGGGTTATTCTCTTACCATCAGATACTTTGGCACTATCAAATGATTTCAAGCTGATGAGACCAGCACTAAGATTTCTTGAATAAATTTTGGAATGTATAGATACTTTTAACTTTTTAGCAATGTTAAAAAAAATCACTTGAGTTTTCTGTTGTTTTTCAGATAGCTTTGTAGCTGCTGCTAACAAAACACCTCTCTCTCTTTTGAAAACAAAATCCATGTTCATTGTAATAACTGCAGAGAACATAATTAGAGAACTGTCTACAATTTCAAAATGTAATTATTGTTGTATTACATTTGAAATACCATTACCTCAGTGCTGATTATAGGGTTCAGTGCATGTATAAGGGACTTTGAAATCTGACCACAAGTGCTCTGAGCTGATGCATTCTTCTCATCAGAGTTCATGAAACTAAGCAATGTGGTAAGACATTAATTACACAAATCTGTTTTAAAATCTTCTTTCTGCCATAAATACCATTTGTTTGTTATTAGTGCATTTGGTTTGACCACTTAGATGCTGTGACAATCCAAGAAGCTGACAGAAGTTGCAGTTTGTGTGTATTATACATTGCTTCTTTTGGATAGAATTAGTTACAAGAATTCATTTTATTTATGTTACTGAACAGCTAGAAAGCTCAGATCTTGAATGAGAATCCCACAACATTAGATGCTACCTACATTAAAAAGGGAAAGGAAGGGAAGGGCAAAGGAACAGCATTCTTGCTTTTTAGAAAGATAAAATAACTTACATTGAAAAAGGGAGATCATCAGCTCAAAGCAGATCCACTTAGATAAGGTAATGCAACCTTTTTCCAGATGAGTTTTGAGTATTTCCAAGGATAGAGACTCCATCCTCACATAGAATAAGGTTTTCTTTCTATCTAATTAATACATTTTGAAAAGAATCTGGTTCCATCATCTCCACACCCTGCAATACACAGGGTGTGTTGTGACAACAGGACTTCTTGCACCAGTGCTTAATTTTTGTGACATATTTATCCTGTTGCTTTATCCTAGATGACCTTATGCCTCATGATACCTTAAAGTCCTTTTAATTTTTTTATTTTTCTAATTTTTATGAGTTTTATAAGTAGTTATATAGCAGAAGTAGATTTAGAAGCAGCAGCAGTTTGTTCCTTTACCCTTAACGCAGAAGCTACATAGATTACCGACCCTCTAACCCCATTCTGTGTTCCCTATATCAATTCTACCCTTGGATTCCATTAGAACATGTTTAGTCTCACTCTAAAATAGGCCTTTTCTGTTTAGAGAATGCTTGTATTTTGGCCTAAACCACGGAGTACAGTCAAACTCTGGGTAACTATGTGTCTGCTGCTCCCCGAAGAAGATGAAGATTGATGAAGAGAGGGTCCTGAAAAGACCCTCACCTCAATTCCCCAGGGGCAGGCTGAAGGTGGTCCAGGGCAAAAGCCAGAGGGTGGAAACATCTGGGATTGGACAGACAATATTATAAATTGTAACATCTGTACAGGAGGATGCGTGCACATCTTGTAATCTTATACCTCAGAGGCACAAATTCAAACCCTTTCCTTATCTCGCCTTCAAAATTAACTTGCCTCGGAGTTTTTTTTCTCCCTGAATTTTCTTTTAGGCATCACCCATAATATGAATTTGATATTTTAGTACAAATGTTATTGAAATATAATTATCTAGAACAGATATGCCTACAAGGGGAGAGGGGATATTTGTTTTTAAGGGAGGTAGGGCTGTTAAAGTTTACCTCAAGTGGCCATTTTTGATTTTTCTTTCCCAATAAAATTGAATTTTCTTATGAATGTGAGGGATTTTTGCATTTACATTAAATTGTAAAATTCAGCATCAGTTCAATGTATTCTTTCATCCAGATGCCACACATTAAAACCTGAAAGTTTTTTCTGTGCCAAAATTAGGACACACAGTGGGAATCATTTCATAGCCATTAATCTGCTTATAAATCGGAATATTAAAAAATGCTATCAGTAGTACCTTCTCCTTAATACTGTGTTTGCCACTGAATATTCAGAAACTGATACAGACTTAGTCAATTGGCAATAGAATATGTCAAATACATTTATTTCAAATGTTGGAGTGGTATTTTATAATCCGTCTTTGACTTAAATTAAAGCTAGGTGTCTAAAGTTATGCCTGTCAAATGCATATCCATGTCTCTATTTTCTAAAATTAAAACAATAATCCTGGAAAGCATCTGGACTTCCAAGCTCAAAAAGTCAATAGGAGTCTATGTACTGATTTTCTAGTTTGGGTCAAGATCTGGGCATATGACATCATACGTTGGATTTTCAAGTTTATGTACATTTTTGGCTCAATTGTCTGCTACCAGTATCTACCTTGCAATAAATATAGAAAGCTATAGTAGGATTCTTGTGCTTTGATCAGAAATACTTCTGCATAGCAGTCAAGCAAAAGCAGAATGTGCTTTGATTAAAATATGTTCCAAAAAGAGAAATATTTTGAAGGTTTGAATTTTACCAGGGTAAGTTTTCATAAGCTCTTATATGGAAAACTAATCGGAAGGATCTTGGAACATAGCATGCTTTCATGCTGGTCCCAAAGAAAAAGGAATCAAATGAATTACAAAGATTTACTGGACAATGGTACGCCTGCACAGTATGGTGAAACACCTACACACAGATAGCAAACAGCCCTTAAGTGAGCCACCTCAAACATGGAATAGTCAGCAAACGTACTGGACTGTGTGGAGCAGTAGCTGTGTGCTGCTCCCAGACATGAGCTGACTCCAGAAACAAAGATTTCTCCGGTGCAAGGGAAGCTGTTACTGTACTTGAAACTAGTTGGAAGCTTGTTGAACCATTCTTCTAACTGAAATGTGTTTAACCTAAATTGAAAATTTTTAATGTGTAAACATTTTGGTTCTGTAAAAGAAAAAAATTATGTCATAATAACTAAAATTAATTTTTTTCTGATGTTCATTTAGTAATTTCTTATCTGTATTGGTCTGACTTTTTGCTTAATACACAAAAAATATTTAATTCTAATAGTTTATATTTGCTTTTTACCTTATGGTGTCTGGGGTTTGACTTTTTTATTCTCTGATGGTTAACTCTGACTGAGATTGCTTCACATTACATAGTAGGGAAGATACAGTGTGAGAAGATGTACTAGTTCACAGAAAACAGGAACTAAAACTCCAAATTTTGAATTCTATGAGCTCATAAGATTTAACATACATCCATTGACACGTCTGTGTTTTTTTAGATGATTTCAAACATTTTTTGATTTTAGAAAATTTGACCTTACAAAATTTTTATTTTTTAGTGTGTTCAAAAATGTCTCTTATCCCAATATAGGGTAAGACCACATCCTGAAATTTTTTAAATGCACACAGAGAATAGAGCAATAGTACTCTATGAGTATACAGAGTACCTTTAGTGTTTCCTCAGTCATATCACTGTCTTTCTCTATCCCACCCACAATCCCCACAAAAATCCTCTAATAAATATTTTATTTTCACTCTCGCTAAATCACCGCTGAGGACCATGTTACTTTTTTCCTTAGTCCTTTCATTCACACAGAACAGTTGCTTACTATATACAGAATGCTAATAAATCCCATCTCATTGCACAACCACCCACTTTTGTTCTCAAAAAATGTTTTTTACTACTCTTGAGGGCATTATCATCACTTGTTTGTAGAAAACAAAAGATGCGTTAAGACATTGCCAGACACGATTGTAAGGAAAACAGGACTTAACTACTTCCATTCCTTAGATCAGCAGCAAAAATAAAAAAGAAACTGCAGACTCCTATGTTGCTAAAAACATCATCTTCCAAAAATGTGGAAACTCAGAACTAGGAACATTACTTACTGCAATCTTCCCATAAAATATGTGATAGACAACAGCAAGCTCTGTCTTCATTCCACCATTCTTTGTTTTTTTTAATTCCAAGAGCAGAATTTACTGAGTCATTTAGTCCATTAACTGACTAAATTTCTACCAAGAAGCCTACAATTTATTGAAGTGAAATTCAAGTTTAAATAGTACCCAATCAGACTCTTACACCCAGACAGCTATCACACAGCAGTTGTCAATGGGCTGGATAGAGAGAGAGAGAAAGAGAGAGAGAGAGAGATGGATGGATGACTGGCAGTAGGTCATAAATTGTATTTGTACCTCAGTATAACACTGTGGCTTACATCTTTTTTTTAATGGTTTGTTTGTTGGAAGGACCAGTTTCATTTTCAGGACATAAGAAATTGCTCGTTTTGTTAAATCTCTCTTTTTCTTTCTAATAAGCACATAGAATTTTGATCTTCTCTTTGTTATAGTCTTTTTTTCAAAATGATTGTATCTAAGAAAATAAAATTTCTCCCTCAATTAGTTTTCATGGTTTAACCCAGCAGGCAGCTAATCACAACAGCCATTAGCTCAGTGCACACTCTTGGGATAGGGAGAGAATTTGGAGCATGAAAACTTAAAATTCATGGGTTGAGATAAAGAGATTTAATAGGACAGAAAAAAACTGACAATTGCCAATGCAATTGCTCACTACCTGCTGACTAATGCCCAACCAGTTCCCCAGCAGCAGTAGTCCCTGGCGAGCTTTCCCCCTAGCTTATATACTGAGTATGCTGTTAGTATACTATGACAGCAGTATCTATGTATCTATGTAGTATCTATGGATACTATACATAGATATAGTATGGAATATCCCTTTGACCAGTAGGGGTCAGCTGTTCTGGTTGTGTTTCCTCTCAGCCTCTTGTGAACCCCCAGACTCCTCACTGACTTCTTCATTTGTCAAAGGGAGAAAAAATTTTCAACATATATTTGGCTATAAATACATAATACAGATGCTCAACAGCTCACACTACACAGCCTGGGTACATCACTGACTACCTTTGCTATTCACTTTTCCCGGACAAGGTCTATGCAAGTCAGTCATACACATCTCCAGAAACCTGTTTTCTCTGTGAGAAACAACAGGTCTTCAGAAAGGAAGAGATGCAAACTAACAAACATATGTTTAACTCCAACAAGAAACAAGGTATTTTATAAGCCACCCTAATGAGAGTCATTGTGAAAGAGTGAAAAAATCTTTGATTTTTTTGTTGCAACAGGTGTTTAATGTAGCTGCTAGACAAATGATTGCCATATAGAAGAGGGCTTCTCTTAGTGACAACGTGCAGTATTGAAAATTAGGAAAAAAAGTATACGTAGTATTTGTAGGAACTGAGAAACCAAGACTAAAAGTGGATGGTAGTGTAGATGCAGGCCAGTAAATATGATTTTGTTCCTACTAATAAAAGGTTGATATCCAGCCGGACAGTGCAGTGTCTCAGAACTTACCCACACTTGCCATGTCCTGACCTGATTTTATCTCTTTTAACAACTGTTAAGCTGCCATTCCCTAGCCTGTTTTAAGCAATCATTGACAGTCCCTGTATACCACGCTCTTTGTCAAATGAGGCTGGGGAAAGCAATTGTACCCTTTTCAAACTTTATCTGTAAACCAATGAGGAAGCATCAAAATGTGTTTGTGGTTGTAAACCTGAAGGTATTTAAGAAGAGGTTGGATGTGGTACTTTCTGCCATGGTCTAGTTGACAAGGTGGTGTCAGGTCAAAGGTTGGACTTGATGATCTCAGAGGTTTTTTCCACCCTAGTTGATTCTGTGTTTCTGTGTTTAAAACTATAAACTAGAAAAACTAAAGCAAGTAAGAAAACAAACAAAACCACTAGAAACCTCCACAACCTACTCCTCCTGTGCAAGGATCTTAGGATATAGACACTCATTCATTGCATTGTCCCTCCCATTTCTGCTACAGGAGGAGTGAATTCTGGCTTCGGATCCAGAGGAGGATTGGACAGGTAAGAAAAGCACCAGAGAAAAGGGGTAGAAACTAGAAAGGGCCTTTTTTGTAACCCTGTTAGAAATAGTTAATTTATTCTAGTAGTGAATTGTAATTGAACATTTCCAGGGAGGGCATTCCACGGTATCTCTGGGCAACATGTTTCAGTGCCTCACTAACTTCCTCATAAAGAATTTCTTCTTTATATCTAATGTAAACCTACCCTTCTTACCCCCTGAGATTAGCTCAGTTGGTTAGAGCATGGTGTTAATAACATCGGGGTTGTGGGTTTGATCCCCTTATGGGCCATTCACTTAAGAGTTGGACTTGATGATCCCTGTGGGTCCCACCTAGCTCAGAATATTCTGTGATTCCTTCAGTTTAAACAATTGCCTCTTGCTTATCACTACCTGCCTTGGTAAAAAATCTTTCTCCATCTTTCTTACAAGCCCATTTTATATAGTGAAAGGCCAAAATAAGATCTCCCCAGAACCTCCTCTTCTCCAGGTTGAAAAACCTCCACCCTCTCAGCCTCTCTTCATAGGAGAGGTGTTCCAGTCCTCTGACCTTCTCTACCAGGGCTGTGTCCTTCTTATGTTGGGGGCCCCAAAGCTGGATGCAGTACTCCAGGTAGAGTCACACAAGAGTGGAGTAGAGGGGCAGAATCACCTCCATCAGTCTGTTAGCCACGCTGCTTAAAATGGAGCCCAGTATACTCTTGGCTTTCTGGACTGCAGAAAGCCAATAGTATCCAATGATTACCACATCATATTCAATTTTTTGTCCACTAGCATCTCCAAGTCCTTCTCTACAGGGCTTCTCTCAATCAGTTCATTCCCCAGACTCTAATGGTATTGGGGATTACTTTTAGTCCAGGGGGAGGACCTTGCACTTGGCCTTACTGAATGTCATGAGGTCAAATAGAAAAGCGAAGAGATGCAAGTTCAGTGAGGCAGCCCAGACAAAGTGCTTGGTTACCACATCTATTAATAATATTAAAAGCTTCTACAGTAAAAGTTTTACAGAAAAAAAGTCAAAACCAGATAATCAGAACTTTGGTTAAATGCTTGTGTATGTAAATTATTTACATAAAATATTAAATATATATTAAAAGCAGCTCTAACAAGGCTTAAAGATATACTTAAACTGCTCAGACCTGGCAAAAAGAGTCAGCTAGCAGTTAAAAAAAAAGAAAAAGTAACCCTCTCTTAGAAAAATGAAATAAATACCTGCAGTTATACAGATTCTACAGCTGGTTAAACTATAACCATTTTTTCAACTGAACTGAGCCATCAAAGAAATATGAATTTATATCCACAGTCTAAAATCTAGAAAGTAATTAAGAGATAAGGATGTACATCTTAAGGCATATATGTATTAGACATGAAACCAGGTTAAGGATGAAAAAATATTATGAATAAGTCAGAAGAGGAAGAGGATGCCTAGTCATCAGTCCCAAACCCTTGCAGTTTCTAGCAAGTTTTGTCTTCAGAATTGATGGAGATTTTTAGGCAGGTGGCATTTCCTGAAGTATCTCAGGGAGGCTAGCTCAAAAATACTGCAGAGACATCTGGTTGTTGCATTTAAGCAAGACCTGCATTTCATATTTGTTTTACTTGCAGTCTTTTGCCTCTCTTCCTGAATAAATCTTTTTTGTTTTACTATTAATTTTGTCTGATGTGAAGAAACACTGTAAGTCAGCACCAGGTGATTTAGAGACTATGCCTTGTAGAGCTGCTGGAAATTGTTATCAAAGAAGTCAGCTTGATAGGCCATTTCAGGGACACTCTAGAGCATATATAAAGATATAGAAGGCAGGTGACTATTAACTAGGTAATAAAGCTTAATAAATTTGTAGGATTTTTTGGTTTTACCTGTTCTGTTAAGGGGTTTTAGCTGTTTGCCTCCTTGCTGAGGTGGGTAGTTGATTGGTTTTTTGTGTTTGTTTTTTTTTTATTTATTCAACTTGGGAGGGAGGACAGCCCAGGATGAATCAGAATAATGCAAACTTCAGTGGTCTGTATGAATGCCTTTGACATCTATATGAAGTGGCATGTTATGACTGGATAACTAAGTAGGAAAAACAAGTAGGTGAAGCTGAGAGTAAGGAGTGTTGGCTTGTAAAATGTCAAGTTTGTATATGAATCTTCTTATAAGTCCAAAGCTAGTGCCCTTCTTGTAAGAACCAGTTACCTCTGAGGCTCTGGGTCTGCTTTTAACCTTCTATGAGGTATGGGGAATAGTAAAAGCATCTAGTCTTTTTTCAAAGTAGAAAAGAACATTTATATTAGTTTTGATGTAAACCTCTCCCAGCTGAAAGGCCAAGCAGTTTAAAATCAAGGTTGATCACGATAGAAACAATGTGAGATGCTAATGGTGCTAACTTGAACATAGCAGTTGAGGTGAGGCTGCTTTGCAGAAAGTCTGAATACCATGTTTTTCTCTTGTACACAAAACTGTTTTTATATGGTTGAAAAAACAGTTAATATTTACTTAAATCAGCTTGTTTCAAATGCTGGGAACAGACTGACAAGAGGCAAAAGTAGGGTCAAACGCAGACACAAGGACTATTATAGACCTGTTTGCTGTGACTGGTACAGATGATACCTTCTGACTCTGTCAGGTGAACACTTACTAGGGGTGAAGCCCAGTTGTGATACTCCTGTGTTTCCTCTCTACTAAGCTTCCAATTGATCATTACTCATAAATAACAGTCTCTTAGCCTGATTTTTGAGGGATCCCAAGGCAGTTTCAGATAGTTCCCACAGATGTTTTTCTGGATACTCTGTGTCTAGGCCTAAGAGGGAAATGGGCATAAGAATCCCCTAGAACTGATTGACTCAGCAGAACTAACATCTTTCTGTTTCTATTTCTTTTTGTTGACACTACAAAAAAGTCATGGATGGATGCTGTGTAAGATGTTTCGCCTGCTTGGATTCAAGGAGCATATTGTAAAAATTCAGTCCACAAAGCATTTATTATAGTGTACTCTTGCACCCTCAGCAACAGCATTCTTGTGTCTCACTTTTGTAATCCATTCATGGTATTATTCCTGTGTGTAAGTGTTTCTTATCAAATCCAGATGTTGCACAATCTCTTGTCATAAACTTGCCAAGGCATCTGATGCTAGAGCTGTGATGGCATCCATCTTCTATCCACAAACACATTAATACATTGCTCTCCTAATCATACAGTTGAGCACCTTTTCAACTCACATTCATACTAAACCAACTTCTACAAAATAGTAGTTTTGAGAGCCCCTTTTTTCTTTGATGTTGTTCTTGTTGTAGCACATCAAGCACAGATGGTTTGATACTGGGGAATGCAAGAAATTTGGCTGGTAAGGGTGACCCATTGGGTAGTCCTGACACAAAGTTTCAACCAGTTTAAAAACAGGGCTACCATGTGTATCCTGTCAGTATGTCCCTTGTACACCCTGTGAAGAAAGGTCAGGTACAGTGATTTGCAATCAGCTTTTAGACAGCTGTTCAATGTTCTCATAGTACTGATGTTTTACCCCCTTGAAATCAGTGAACTTAGAACCCTGTTGAATTTCTTCGATGGTGACCTGCATCTTGAAGTGTTTAAGAATCTGACTCTGAATTAGTAAATTAATTTAATAAATAATACAAATAAACCAGCTATGCTTTCCTCAGAACAAAGCAGATATTTATGCCCTCTTTAATAAATGTTACATCACCAGTGAGCAGCAAAAAAAAGTCCCTCTGAAAAAAAATATTTTTTCCTTTTTTATTTGAAACTGTAATATTGCATTTCTGGCACAATGGGATGCTGTTCAAAGAAGAAAATTAATGGTACTTCCCATATCACTTTGTCACTCAGAAATCTACCCTTCAGGAAAAAGTTATTTTTTTCCAAATTTTTAGTGTAAATGAAATCCAGAGCAACTAGCAAAAAGAACAGGCAATACTGTCCTACAGTAATGTAATATAGTTAGTTTCCCACCTCTGTTGGAACTCTGTACTAAACTTTGAACTCCAGTTTTCATGTTATCCAGGTTTTTTTTTCTTTAATATTTTTACTGCGTTTTCCATTGAACTCTCTCTTGCTGAGATGGTAGATTACCCCCCCACTGAGAGTCTCTGGTTTATGCTTTTATTTACTTATCTGTCCATCTAGTTATACATTTGTGGCTAAGTAATATATAGAAACATAAACCAGGGAGTTTTCATATTGAGGTCTTACGTAATATATTGAATTCGCACATTTTGTTATGTGGCTTTTATTACCTTAAGCTAGCATGAAGGAAACAAGGGGTTAAAGGGAGAATTTTTAGTCTGATCAACTACAGACATTTCATTTTTTTAACTATTACATTTTCTTTAGCATCTTTTGTCCCTTCATCATCTTGAAGAAATTTTTGGATACCTTTGTATTTGAAGATGTTGGCAGTGAGGACAACTGTTTATGTACCTGTTATGATTTTATTTTCTGTTTAGTACACAGTTACTTCTGAAAAGTACAAGAACTAAGCAAAGCCCAGAAAAAGTGAGCTTTTACATTGTAACTTCACATAGATACCCCCAGGAGTAAAAATATAATTCCTCTGTGTTATCCATGTAATTGCACACATTCCATCAGATGACACATAGGAGCAAAGTGATTAACTGGTATTTTTTATTATATTGCGTGTATTACAAAGATTGGCTATTAAATAACTTTTTGAACTATATTTCTTAGTGTGAAAACATATACTGATTTATTTATTTAGCCTCTATTGGCATGTGAGCTCAGACCTGTGCAAGTCCTCATTCTTGAAGTAGACTTGTCCTTATGAAATTGTTGTAAGTCTGATAATACTGAAGGAAAAGAATGGCACATCTGATGATTTATTCTCTTAATATAGAACTCGTATATCAACAGAATAATGCCAATTTTACATAATTGTTAATAATAGTATAAGAACCAAATTTAGGCAAGTCAATAAAATGCAAATGTTTATTACCCCTAATAATGTGAATCAGTTATAAAAATGTGCAAGTCTCAGGATTTCAGCTAAAACGACTGAGAAATTGAACAAGTTCAAATGTCAGTCTACAGGGTATCATTTTATTACTTCCAGACTTTTATAAACTCAATCTCTTGCAAAATAGTAAAGTTAATTGGAAAGTAAAGATGGAGAACATTCCTCATAAGCAAATTTTGCCCTATCCTCTACAATTTTTAATGGGAAATCTACATTTTTTTGTCAAATCTAAAAACCCAAACACTGATTTTTCTTCTTTAGAAAACAGAAACCTAGACATTTTTGTTCATAAAATTCAGAGATTTGTATGTGTGTTGGCTAAAGATTCATCATTCTTGCCAAAATTACATGTTGGTCAAAAGAGTGTTTGAGGAAACTATGCACTCTTTTAATTTAATTGAAAATTAATTTAACTATTGAAAAAATATCGATAGAATATATTTCTTAGCACAAATAATAAGCCAAATACTGTGTGATTTAGGTTGCCCACACAAAGGAGCAACCACTTATTCATTTTTCTTCCATCAAACATAGTTTTGAAAGTATTTAATGACAGTGGTCACCAGGATAATAAGTTTTCATGTTCTACAATTCTGTTCAGAATTTTTAAAGAGCCTTTGAATAATTTTCCTTATTTCTATGCAGCTGAAATACTTCAGGGAAAATATGGGCTCAAAAAGGGAGAAAAAAAAAAGAAAGTCATTATAATGAAATTTTTGGTTGCACACAAATATCAGTTTGGTGTTTTATTCTGTTTTAAAGTGAACATTATGACTTTAGGAAGCAAAGAGATTTCAGAGTTTTTAGGTTATGTAATTATCTAAAGTCCACAGAAGAAGGCTGAGTTGCTTGAAACTTGTGGTTTGCAGCTATAAAAGAAGTAATGATTTAATTTTTTCTTAAAGAAACATTTATTATGTAACAGTAACTCAGTTTATGAAAGCACAAATATTAAATCCCACATTAAAAAAAACCCACTTTCCTGTTTTGACCTTGAGAAACATTTCACTGTGTGGTCTGTACATGTATTTCTGGTCAAATTACAATAATGAGGCAGATTTCCTCTCTACTTTGTGCTGTGAACAGGGAATGCAATTAATGTGGAAACAAACATTGCATAAAGCAATGTACTTTATTACAGGATGCTACAATAGACACGAATTCATGTAATGAATTGTTATTGACACACACTCACTCATTCTGCCTCATGGAATGAAGGTTGGATAAACCACGTTTCCACACCCAACCAATATAACTGTAATGTATACTGCAGCTTTGGGAACATCTGTGCACCAACTTCGTCATGCCAATAAAGATTAAAGATCAAAATGCTTAAATCATTTACCTGTTTTACAGCAGAGGGAAACAGGTGCTGACACTACAAAGCTAGCTAAAATAAACAGAATATAGAGGACAACAAGAAATTCCTGTGAAAGTCATTGAATATTCCAGATGTCATTTTATGATTCTAATCTGAAAAAAAACCAACAACCAACAACCTGACCAGTCTAGTGTCCCGTAAAATAAATGGCAATCTTTCCTTTGAACAATGTACCTGTCCCATACTGCACGGTGTGTATTCACCATTGCATTGGTTCAATTTTAAAAGCCGTGTTCATTTCAAATGATATGAAATTGAAATCTAAAAGGAAATACAGAATTGTAGTATATGTAGAAGAAAATTTTATTAGATTTCAGAAATAGTTAATAAAATGCAGTCTTGAAATAGAAAATAGATTTGCAAAACAGAAATATGAGATAAGACTTTTGTCTCAATCAAGAGGACTTTTCCAAAAAGTGTGAAATGTAACGGAGAACAGGGTTACATTTTTATATCATTTTTAACAACTTGGAAAAAAGAGTACTAGAGCCACAATGTTGCCTTTAATGTTATTTTCAATATTCCATCATGATTTTTATCAGTCATCTCCCTTTATAACAAGTCCTTTTTTCTCTTTCCATGTTGGGGCCAATCTTGCTACAAAGCAAAACAGATCTTTATTTCCTTTTTCATCTTTAACACAGTCAACTAGTGAGTAGAAACATACCATCTGAGGCTGATACGCTCCCACCCTCTCTTTTTTATTTTGTAAAATGAGATGTCAATAAAACCCTAAATCATTTCAAAGTGTTAGGTAGAGAAAAGTGAGCTATCTTAGGTGCTAAACATAATAGGAAAATCGCAAGCCATAATTTTAAAAAGCATCAATTTTCAACTGGTTTTACAAGGACTGGGCAAGGAAGGTGAAAATAAAAAAATGTTCAAAAAAAAAAAAAGAAAAATATTTGAAGGAAGACTTCTTTCAGCAAGGAGGAAAAAAGCTAATACAATAAAAACCAAGGTTTTTTAATAGATGTGGGGGAGGCACTTGCAAGCAGTTGAAAAGAATTGGAAAATGAGAAATCACAGGGTGAAAAAAGTTTAAAAGGTGAAAATAATGAAATGTAAATAAATGAAACATAAATCAGAACCAGACTGGCTAGAATAAATTGAGCAGAATTTACAAGGGAAGAAAGAAATAAAAAGAGGCAGATTTACTTCAGAAACAAAAGCCCTTCAAAGGAATCAGAAATGTGTAAGAAAGTTGACCTAAGTGAAATGATGTGCAGTTAAAATTGGAAACATAATTAAAAGTAAAGTAGTTGGATATATTATTATGAACAAAATCTGAAAATAAAAAAAATATAAAAATTGAAAATAACTAAAGAATAAAAATTAATACTGGGAACTGAAATATAAAACTCCAAGCAAATAAAATAGAATTTGATTCAGAGGGTAAAAATAATAGCATGAAAAGCTGTAAGAATTGAATTTGTTCATTTTGAAAACCTAACCTAATGGAAGAGATCTGATCTTCATTTAAATACACAATTTAAAATGGGAAACCATTCTTTTCCATAGGCAAAAATGAGAACTGTCATTTTTAATTTGCAGTACAGTTTTGGGTTTTTTCTTTCAATTTCTCAATACAGAAGTTGAAACTCACACTGAAAACACAGATCTCTTTTTAATTGTTATTGACATTACATTGGCAAGTACATACCCTGAAACAAGCCAAGACAATACTCTTTATTCCCTGATTGATTCTCTCTTGACTGACGTGGCTACAACAGGGCACAGAAGTTTGTTCATACAAAAGCTGTTTTCTTTGCATATATATTTATGCCAAAGGACAAAATTAATATTTTCTTCAATAAGTGGCAGGATGAGAAAAATCAAATTTCTAGCAACTTTCTTGAAGTCCCATGAAAGTTGCTATTGAAGTTCTTTCGCTGACCAAAAAGGCAGAATCAACTTCATCTTTATTTTATGTACTATTATAGGCTACATGAGGTAGGAACCTGTTCTTTTTCTGTCCTCAGTAACTCAGGGTGAGCTCTGAAGATGGCATACCTTTCTGAAGGTTCCTATAGAGGAAGACTAGACTTTTAACCATCAGAGGGTTAAAGGTATGTATCTGGACGTAAATGCCTTTTCTATTTCAGGTGTTCATTAATTTCAACTGGAAATCAGTGAAAAATAAGAAACCGCAGTGTGAGTTTGGTGAAATGACGCTGCCAGGATGTGTTTCAGATATTTTTACTTATTCTGTTTTTAAAGTTTTAAATTTACTAATAAGATTTTATTCATAGTATTTCCTTGAATCTGCTTATTTGAAGTATCACTACAATAAATAGTTCTATTTCTTGTTTCAGAGTCATTTTCAGGTTATAATATGTGGATCAGCACTAAGGAAAAACAATATTTCTGAAATTGAAATACCATGCCACCTTTGTTTTCTTAAAAAAAACTTTAGGAATGCAGTATAAAGTTATTCTGATCCACATTTACAGCAAGTAAGCATGTGAGAAAGAGACTTTCAAGACATAAAATCTTACTAATGAGTATTGTATTTCCTACTATTGGAATAATATGCCATTCTCTTTTTAAATAGAGTATTTTATTTCAAAGTATTACCTTTGGTTACAATTATAGTAGTAACCCCAAAGGTTTAAAGATCCTTTTAAAACTCGTATTGATGGCAATAACAGTGAACGTGTTGTTTCCGTTGCCTGATGATTTGGTTAATGTTTTCATACTAAGAGACATCATTTTTCTATTCTCTCCAAGTCAGTTGGCACAAGGACTCATGATCGAGAAAAAAGGTATTCTCTCCTTTCACTGGAAGAGATAAACTTCAAGGAGATCCTACATCAGGACTGAAAATCCTTCATGATTCATAGGCTGACATACAGGATCATAGAGTTGTCACAGCAGTAAAAGCATTGACACAGTAATAGACTAGGAGAAGATCATTCTTACAATGAGGGAATGGAAGGATGAACATCTGTTAGTGCAGCCAAAGGCTACACTTCTGCACATTCCTGGATAAAGTCCTACAGACTATATTCCACAAGACGTAAGACTAGGTGTCAGGATCATTAAACCTATTCTTGGTTTCCATTTGCCATACTCCCACTATTTCAGCAGTACCAATATTGCTGGGTTTTGACCTATTCAGACAAGGATTCTGTGTGCTTAAGTTAGACCCTTCATTGAAAAAGGAAGGGAGTCTTTGCTATAGACATTATGCAGCTTCCACTGCCTCGAGCACACTTTCTGAAAAACATTTGTGAAAACGAACTTTTCCTAACCAGAGAAAGGGAGGGGAAAAAAAAGAAAAAAAACACTCTTTGCTCTTTTGTCCATACTTACTGTGCCAGAGGGGAGTTTAGCAGAGTTTCAAATTATTAATAAGTCTCCCAGTTAAAATATGGCCCTATGTTTCAGTGTAATTTACTGTGGATAAGAAAACACACTACTGAAAGTTAAATCATCTGTATCAAATGTTATTATGTCGTATGAAAACTGTCTAAAGGAACAGTATCAAAGGTTTATGAAAAAAAGGTATTGAAATTCTAGAAAGATGATTAATTGCTGCTTGCCACAAACCTAGTGCATGATTTGGAAGTTTTCAATACATTTATCAGTTATCTAGGGAAAATGAGCAGATATGAATACAGCATGCATTTGTCATTAAGATGAGAGAACAGTTAAAAATAAAGAATGAGAATAAAGAATACAAAGGAATCTATTTAATATGTATGTGGCTAATGATTTTCAGTATGGTTATTGAGAGAAAACACAAAATTGTTCTTCATTAAACTTGTAGATGACACAAAAAGAGAAAGGGTATTTGTATTTAATTAATGTGGCAGAGTTTGGCAGCAGGGGAGCTGCTGTGGTAGCTGCTGTGAGGTCAGAGCAGGTTAACACAACACAAACTTTTCTGATGCCACACGTGGGCTCTGGAGGAATTCAAGAAAAGGACAGCAGGTAATAGGCAAATCTTGATCTGGACACTGCTAGAAAGCAGAATATTTGTGGGGAATGTTTTGTTGTTGTAATTTGGTATAGGAATGAGGTGTGTGGTGTGCACGTGTTGTCCACTGTAGTTGGTGCAGTCATGATATCTGTTCAACCTTGCTGTGGGCAATTCTGTTTATTGATGTGAGTGAAGTTTACGCAGACTGTATGATGAATGTATACTTTACAATAATTCTTAAATATGTGTTTCACAAAGGTGAGGGGTGGATGTCTGGGTTGCAGATGACCCGGTGCTGACAGTGGGGGTTGCAGAGGCTCCTTGAGGAGAGGCCAGGGCTGCCCTGGGCCGGTCACAGCCAGTTCCAGATGTCAGACTGCCCTGCAGGGCACAGTTGAGGCTCTGGCTGAGGTGGTGGCACTTCTGGCAAAACAGATTTAAGAAAGAGTAAAAGATGCTACATGGTAGCTAGGAGAGAGGAGTGAAAGAAAAGTGAGAGAAACAGACATGCAGGCACCAAGGTCAGGGAAGAAGGAGGGGGGGAGGAAGTGCTTCAGATGTTAGAGCTGAGATTTCCCTGCAACCCATGGAGCAGATCATAGTGGGGCAGGCTGTCCCCCTGCAACCCATAAAAGACCACATTGGAGCAGATATCAATCGACTTGATGCTGCAGCAGAATAGATGTAACTGAAGGAAACTGCAGCCTGCAGGGGACCCCCACTGTAGCAGTTCAAGAAGAGCTGCAACCCGTAGGAAGGACCCCATGATGAACAGGGGAAGAACATGAAGAGGAAGGAGCATCAGACCTGAAGCATTATGAACAGATCACAATCCCATTGCCCATCCCAATGCTCCACTCTGGAGTGGGGAGACAGAGGTAGAGGAGTCAGAAGAATTTGAGCCTGGAAAGTAGTGGGAGTGGTGAGAAGATGTGTTTAGTTTTGGCTTTATTTCTCACTATTCTACTCTAGTTTTAATTGGCAATAAACTAAATTAATATTCCTCAAGTTGAATGTTTTGCCTGTGACAGTAATTGGTGAAAGATCTGCCTCACTCAACTCATGAGCTTTTTCATCTTATATTGTTCCCTTGTTCTGCTGAGGAGCAGAAGAGAGAAAGTAGCTGGGTGGGCACCTGACAGTCAACCAAGGTCAACTCATTGCAGTATTGAATAATGAAAGATTAGTTCTTATCAATATCCATGTTCTGAGCAAAGTTTGTGCGGATAAAAATAAGGTCAATAAGCCAAACAAACTGGAGAATGATTTTTAAAAAGCAATGACTAAGAAAAAGGTACTGAGACAGCCTTCTGGTAAATGTAATTTTTGGGAATGTCATGGTGAATCTCTTATGTGTAAGCAGAAAATAAGGATTGAAAGGTGCAAATGTATATACTGTCATTTCCTACTGCTTTTCTTTGCATAACATTTGTGAAATCATTATTTGATGATGATGTCCACATCTGGTGTTTATTCAAGAGAAAAATAAGGCGATTGCATTACTTTCTGTAGTTAAGTGTGGAATAAATTTCTTAAAGTATGAGCATCTTTAACAGGCAGAAACTTCACAATATGCAATGGCTGGAGGCTAATGTAAGACAAATTCAGACAAATATTGAGGAAGACATTTTTTAACACAGAGTATGTAACCATTGAAATAGCTTTTCTAGTGAGGCATTGGATTTTACATCATCTGCAGTCTTTAAATAAAGCCTAGATCATTTTTCTAAAAAATCTCTAGCTCAGAAGTGGCAGACTGGATAAATCACTTACCAGTTTAAAGTCTACAGCTTCTACAAGCAGGTCAAGCTAAGGTGATTCCTTGCAGACTTGAAATCTGTGCTAATTCTTGAGAAATATTAAATGTGAGTGATAGGTTGGAAAAGCAATTGCCAAGAACACCAAGGAAAGCTAGGCACAAATTTGCAGTGAGACACTTGCAGAAGTGAAAAAGGCAAACACAGACCTTTTTTTATAAACACAAAGGTCTGCATCCAGACAAAACGTGTGGAATCAATGCATGACTAGTGATCTTTTAATGCATTTTACTATAAGTGTTACCTTATAAGACAAACTAGAAAGATTTTGGAGAAAATCAACAATTCCGTAGGACGGAGTTGCTTTTTTTATAGTAGTATTTGATTTAATTATGTACCTTTCACGTCTGAATGGTAACATTTTAGTCAATGGGTAAAAATGGTAAAGAAAGTAAAGATAACCTAGTGCAGGATGCTTATATTTCTGTGTATTTACCCCTACACAAACCTGGTTTAAAAGTAAGATCACTAGTATTTTAGCATGTCCAGATTTTGGATGTTTTCAGCTTTCCTAATTCAAGTGATATTTACTTAAGAAACAGTTCTAAAATAGGGTGAAGCCAGATGCTTATCACAAACCGTATTGCGTATATAGTTGCAGATCATTTTTTATGACTATAGATATCCACATACCTCCATTCAGGCTGAAACTTTCACCAGTTTTTAGAGGTGTTTACAGAATGCTTGGAGGAGCTACAGAAGAAATTGCTCTTAAATGTATCCAGCTTGGAATAATTAGGAAAGTGTTTCTCCTTGAGCTTTTAGACAACAAGAAGCTGACTTTTATGCAGTTGCTTACAGTAGGAGAAACCGGCAAAAATAAGGCATCTACCATTAAACCTGAAGCAAATTTACAATTAAGCAAATAACCCTAATAGACTGGTATGTCTGACACCATGCAAATGGTTTCTTGCTTTCCAATCTACTTATTCCATAAGAGTAACCATATGCTGTTATTAACAATAATGATTTTCCACAGAAAATAAGAGTGATTAATGATGATTTACCATTGCACCATAGTTTACAATGTGGTTCTTACTATGCTTCAATTTAAATGCAGGTTTTATTGCCAACAGCTTTGTTCTACATCCCTCTAAAATTGCTTTTACACAGTAGGAATAGCAAGGAAAGCTGCCAAAAGAAGGCCAAACTTTTCACATAGCACCTGTGCACGCAAGAGCTGCACATCACTAGTCTGTCACAGAGCAGACCAAGTTGACCAGTATGGTTCCCCTTTCTTTTAAGGACAGCATATCTTGTGGAAAAGCAATGTCTGAAGTTTTAGTGACTCTTTCTTTCAACCTCCTGCTATGCACTTCCTAGTCTGACAAATAGAAATTAGAGTTTTTCCAGTTCATATGAGGGCTGTTCAGATTTGGGAGTCACATATAGTGCAAGTTAGTTAGTATCGAGTCCATTTTCAGCTCTGATTTGATTATTCCCCCTGCTATTAGCAGTCTACCTGGTCCAGCCAAACTCTGTTCTCTCCTTTTTTTGGATGGCATTCACAGGCAGCTCATTTTTCACTTCCACACTGGAACAAAGGTTTCCTGGAGCAGTTCTCCTTTCTCACAATTGAGGATGACAGCTCAAATGTTCTTAGAGCCTTTGTTAAATGGATTTTGAGTGATCTCTTAAGAAGAGGCAGAGCTGGACACTGATTAGGATGTCTTCCTGTACTAAATTAAGATGCATGGGTGCAGCAACCTCAACCTTTTTTTTCATTTTCTCCTTGACTGTAGGGAAAAGGCATTGTGCTAAACCACAGCAATGTAGATTCAAATACAGGCAGAGTTTGAAATAATTTTATGATAAGTATCCCTTGATTCTCCCTCTTCTTGTGGACCCTACTAGTTCTGCCTCTTAACTTACCTGGCACTAAATCCCCATCCTTGAATCCCTTAGGATATAGGGATTATTTTTAACAAGTGGAGCTGATGTTTTCCTTGTGCAGTAGGTGGAGTGGCAGTCACTGACACATTCCAATATTATATCCTGTAAAACACATTCATCAAAAAGAATCCTACATCACCATGAAATCTTTTAGCATTCATATTATATATCAGCTGATTTCCACTATCCACTACCTGTCCAAAAAAAAAAAAAAAAAAATAAATCTCTTACACATGCATTTACCCTGACTATGACTACTGGGTGTTGACTATGTGTGACTCACTGGGGAAAGTATATCACTACTTGTGAAATTTGAAAAGATACACCAGTGTTCTCATTGTGCAGTTTTATGAAAATATGAAGCAGTGAATTGGTTTGCTTCAAGTTATTCATTATTTGGTTTCTGTTTTATAGGAGGATAAAAAGTACTTTCTGAGTGCGAAAACCAAACAGAGTATTTTTATATCAAATCATTCATCTCCCTCCACACAAAAAAACCACTAGCCCTAGAAATGTTGCAAAAAAAATTGCACGGTTGATTTAGGAAAATTGGGGTTTGGTCATAGTAAAATGTAATTATGAATTCCTTTACAGTAGCAAAGGCAATGAAATCTCTTCCTGGCTTATACTTATGGTTTGAAACAAAGAAGGGCAAAATTCTCAAAGTGGGGGTGTTGTTCGCCTTTAGAAACGTCTCCCTTTATGTTTTAAAATTAAATTTATATTCTGTATATGGAGAAAGTAAATTGAAGATCTATTGATAACTGGTTTTTTCTGCATCTTAAGGGGTTTCCCTAGTCCATTGTTCTTAGATATAATGAAACACAACAGCATGACATGTAATTCCTCTTCTGCTCAACTTACTTGGCTGGCAGTACTGTACGTTTTCAGCAGCTACATGCCTATGCTGTACTGTGTCTTTTTGTGTCCATGAATTGTATGTTTCCAAATCTCAGAAGTCTGATTCAAAGAAACTATTAAAATGCACACACAGCAGAAATGGTAACCTGCAGTATCTTCTCTGGTTCACGATAATGTGAGCCATGACTTCTTACTCTTAGTACTTTGCGTGGGTGGTCACTTGACAACTTACACAAGTTATCTGCAGGGATATTACAAATACACTGATTCTTTTATTTGAAGTCCAAGCCTATCTGTTAGAATGAAATCATTCTGAAGAACAAACACATTTTATGAGGACAGGGAAGATTTTGAAATGAAATTTAGCCCCATGAAATTCACAGCTCTGGCAAATGTCTCCAGTTGGCTGACCTATTTATCACCAGCAGTTTCTGCAGTGGGTTGAAGAAAACTATCAACAAAACACCTCATTCCCACAAGCATCAGAAAATCCCCGCTGCCAAAAATAGCCTCATTTTTATGACTACATAATCTGCCAGAGTCTAAATATGACTATTAGCCACAACACTATGAAAAAAACAACTGCTTTGATTTTGTGAGGCGTTCCCCATGACGCAATAGTCCTAATAAGAAATCCAGGTGTCATATGGCCTGAATTTCTAGGAAGAGCTACTCCAACGAAGTCTCAACATCTGCATGCACATTAGCTATAGAGGTATTTCACCTAATGCAAAAGCCACCAGAACTGCTTGTACCAGTCTATACATGGTACAGTTTTTCCAGAAAAAGATGAATATATACTTCCATTAAAAATAAAAACAATCCTTAATAAAAGGTTTCAAAATGTGATGTTCTCACCCTGTTGCTTTGTATTTTCTTTTTCTTACCAGAAATAACAGGAGAAACTGTCATATTTTCAAGAAAATTTCAGTACCAAATTAGCATCTTTCTTCCACAAAGAATTTCCAAGCAACTACCAACTTCAGCTTGTCAACTTTGCAAAATGATTACGAAGTCCCAAACCCTCCTTGAAACCTGCACATAAATTATTCTTTTTGTCCTGCGGTTCTTTAAATGAAAGCAACCTTGCCTACATTCTCCTCTATGTGGTGTGACTGGAACAAACTTGGACTAACACTGCCAAATTATGGTGTTAAACTTCTTGAGAAGAGCTCCAGCTAATGCCCCTGCTGGACGCTTTTTCAAGTTACATTCTGTATGGGGACAGCATTATGCATCATTCTGCCTAACCCACTTCATACTTGATTACCTCAAGCCTCTTTCCATAAAACTGAAATATTATGCACCACACTATATTGAATGGGCTGGAGGTACACTTATGACTGCACTTGAAAATGAAATGGGTAGACACTCTGCCCAGAATATAGTGCTCTATACTACCATAATGGAGAAAACAGATCAGTGTCACAGGCAACTCTCAGGCATTTCTGACACTGAGAAGAATGGTTCTCATGGGGATTCACTGATCTATCTGTCTCTGTACCAATCCATATTTCTGTCTTCATTAATCTATTTCCTGAGAGATATGCAGTGTTTCTCCAGATGTGTTGCACAGATTGGAATCTGTGCTCTTATCAGCAAATCTTTAGACCCAAAGCACTTTAACAGTATACCATGACGGACGCACAAGAAATGAAAATCTACATTTGTTTACAGATCTGTTCATCTCAGCTTGTATTTTACTATTTTGCTTTGCATTTGGGAACAAACTGTTGACAGAAAGGTTAAAAAATTAATTTCATTTACCTGAATCTCATTTACCTAACTCTCATTCTGCCTAGGGAGGGGCATAATTTTACTGTTCTGCAGATCAGGTCATTCTTATTGTTATTACAATGATCAGCTTCGTGGATGTACTATTTCACTCCCAGTGTGGTGATACTGGTAGAAAATTTGAGCAGTAGATCAATGACTCCTGCCCTTACAAAGACAATTTCTGTCCTGACCAGCCACAGATTAATTATAAAAGAAAGTGAAATTACTTATGCACCTAATAACATAAGTACAAAGCCAGTTTCCTTCAGAGAAAGAGCAAGCCTATATTGGTCGCAACATATGTGACTTAAGACATAAGCAATCTGAGCATTATCTTAGATCCTAGGCTATGAAAAATCTATGTTTTGGCCAAGTAAGATGGTGGTGAATGTTTTTAGTGGAGAGCAAAAGCCATAGAATCACAGAACATGCTGAGTTAGAAGGTACCCACAAGGACCATAGAGTCCAACTCTTAACCCTGTAGAGGACCATCTCAGAGTGTCACACTGTGTGCCTGAGAGTATTATCCAAACACTTCCTGGACTCTGGAAAGCTTGGTGCAGTGACCACTCCCCTAGGGGGCCTGTTCTGGTGCTCAGCCACTCTCTGGGTTGAAAAACCTCTTTCTAATATCTAGCCTAAACCTCCTCAAGGCCATTACCTTGGGTTCTGTCACAGGTCACCACAGAGAAGAGATCAGTGTCTGTGGTTCCTCTTCCCCTCACAAGGAAGTTGTAGACTGCAATGAGGTCTCCCTTCAGTCTCCTCCAGGCTGAACAGACCAAGTGACCTCAGCCACTCCTCATATGGCTTCCCCTCAAGACCCTTCACCATCTTCATTGCCCTCCTTTGGACACTCTCTAATAGCTTAATATTGTGGTGCCCAAAACTGCACACAATATTCAAGGTGAGGCCACACCAGTGCAGAGCAGAGTGGGACAATCCCCTCCCTTGAGCTTTGCCTGATGCCCCACAGGACATGATTGGCCCTCCTGGCTACCAGGGCACTGCTGACTCAGATTCAACTTGCCACCAACCAGGACCTCCAGGTCCCTTTCTGCAGCACTGCTTTCCAGCATCTCATTCCCAGTCTGTACGTACATCAGGGGTTGCCCCATCCTGAGTGCAGAATCCAGCACTTTCCCTTGTTGAACTTCATATGGTTGGTGATTGCCCATTTCTCTAATTTGTTGAGGTCTCTCTGCAGGGCCTCCCTGCCCTCGAGGGAGTCAACAGCTCCTCAGAGTTTTGTGTCGTCTGCAAATCTGCTTAGTATCCCTTGCAGTCCTATGTCCAAGTCATTTATTATGATGCTGAAGAGCACAGGGCCCAAGATGGAGCCCATGTGTGACAGGTCACCAGTCTGATGTTACCCCATTCACTATTACCCTCAGTGCTCAACTCGTGAGGCAATTGCTCACCCACTCCATGATGTGTTTATCCATCTGTGTGCTGGACATTTTGTCCAGAAGGATCTTGTGAGAGACAGTATCAAAAGCTTTACTTAAATCCAGAAAGATGATATAAATTGGCTTCCCTTGATCATCTAAGTGGCTAACCTTGTCATAAAAGGAAATCAAGTTGGATAAGCAGGACTTTCCTCTTATGAAGCCGTGCTGGCTGTGACCAATCACTGAGTTGTCTTTCAGATGTTTTTCGATACCTCCCAAAATAATCTTCTCCATAACTTTACCCCCTTTAGCTGCAAGAGTTGCTGTACCATTCTTGTCAGAGGCTTCCATCCAGATAGACCTGCTGATTGCAAATGCACCTCTCCAGGTCACAAGTTACCAGGAGTGTCTGATGCCTCTTTGTGAGGCTGGGGCTGACAAACAATTCTTTTGCAGAGGGTGTGCTGTGGTTGAAGAGCTATGTCACCAGGTGAACAGGCTTTGTAGTATTCAAGTGAATGAGCAAGAGAGAGACTGATTATTTTCTGAGATGCTACAGTCTCAAGGCTCTCAGGAGTCTTGAAGCTCCATTGCAGTGGAGAAGCAGGTGAACTCAGAACCCTGCAGGGTAATTAATCAAAGGACTGTTACTCAAGAGTCTGATGAAGGTTGGAAGCAGGTCACTGCACGTACCAGGAGGAAAATTCCTCCTCCTTCTCAGAATTTGACAGGTAGGACTGGCACCTTCTACAACAGGTATGAGGCTCTGGAACTAGAAGACCAGACAACTGATGAGGTGAGTAAAGGTTCTTCTGGGGTAGTGAGGCATTCTAAAACAACACCACCTGTACCCCACACAAAGACCTCCTCTGTTAACAGGAAAAGAAGGGTAGTTGAAATAGGAGATTCCTTTCTTAGGGGAATGGAGGGCTGGATATTCAAACCAGACCCAACTCACAGGGAAGGGTCTACTGTGTCCCAGGGGCTTGGGTAAGGGATACTACTGGAAAACTCTCCAGTCTAAGAACACACTCTGATTACTATCCTGCTATTGGTTGTTCAAACTGGCAGCAATGAAATAACAAAGAGAAGTCCGAGGGCAATCAAAAGAGACTTCAGGACCCTGGGACAATTGGTAGGAGGATCAGGAGCACAGGTAGCAATTTCCTTGATCCTTCTGGTAATAAGGAATACTATTGATAAGAGTAGGCAGATCCACCAGGTAGATGAGTGGTTCCAAGGTTGGTGTAATCAGAAAAATTTTGGGTTTTTTGACCATGGGATGATCTACTCAACACCTGCTCTACTGACAGTTGATGGGATGTACGTATCTCAGAGGGGGAAAAAGAGTCTTAGCACAGGAGTTAGCAGGGTTTTGACAGAGATCTAAACTGGCTTGGAAGGGGGAAAGGGGCATAACCGGGCTGGTCAGTGATAAGCAAAGGGATGGTGTGCCAAAACTTGAGAAAACCAGCACTCATGGGATCCCTCAGTCTGCCTCAAGAGGTATTGGCTACAATGCACCTGAAATACACCTGAAATGTTTCTATCCCAGCGTACGTAGCATGAGGAACAAACAAGAGGAGTTGGAAGCTTTGGCCCAGGCCCAGAAATTTGGCATCACTGACATAAGTGAAACCTGCTAGGATGAGTCCTGTGACTGGAGTACCCTGTTAGATGGTTACAGGCTCTTCAGGAGGGATAGGTAGGGCAGCAGAGATAGAGGGATGGCACTGTGTGTAATAGAAGGGGTAGAATATATATGGAGCTCCCGGTTGGCAATGGTACAGTTGAGAGGCTCTGGGTAAGAATCGAAAGGCAAACAAATAATGGAGATGTCATTGTGGGAATCTGCCATAGACCTCCTGGACAGGAGGATGATATCGATGAATTATTCTTTGACTAAGAAGAACTTTGAGGAACTAAGGGACAAAATTTTTTGTAAATAAGGCAAAAAAGGAAGGTCTATGCCCAGTGGAAGCAAGGTCAAGTGACATGGGAAGAATACAGAGATGCTGCTTGCCACTGTAGGGAGAAAAATCATATGGCTAGAGCTTAACTGGAGTGGAAGCTGGCCAGAAATGTGGGTGACAATAAAAAGAGTATTTTCAAATACATAAATGGCAATAGGCAGTATAGAAATATCATAGGTCCATTGCAGGATGAGAATAGTCACCTCACAGAGACAAGGCAGAGGAGTTTAATCCTTTCTTTGCCTCTGTCTTCTACACAGATGATGGACCAAGTTGGTCTCAGTGCTCTGAGGTGGAGGACCATGACTGCGAAAATGATCAACTCCCAGTCAACACTGAAATTATGCGGGATATGCTGCTCCAGATGGATCCCTAAAAATCTACAGTTCCTGATGGGATTCATCCCAGAATCCTCAAAGAGATGAGCGATGTAATCGCAAAACCTCTCTCAGTGGTTTTTGAGCGGTCTTGGCAGCCCTCAGAGGTCCCAGCTGACTGGAAGCTGGCGAACAGTTTCCTGATTTTCAAGAAGGGCAAGAAGGAGGACCCTGGAAACTGCAGGCCTGTCAAGGGATTTTCTACTGCCAGTGGAACTGCCTGAGTCCAATATTGACTTCAAGAAACCCAGTACTTTATCACTGTTGATCTGATATAACTTTCCTTCACTCGAGTGCAGCTAGAATTCCTTATGCCTTCTTGGAAAGAAACTATATAAAACCAGAAAACTTTTATTAACTAGAAAAAGCATATTCATTCTCCTATTTTCGCTGTCTTCAATGTATCAGTGAAAAATTTATTATTATGGGAATATTAAGATCAGTGTTGTAATATATTCATACTCTATGCAGAAAGTGACAGATAGAAGATAGATGAAATAAAGTCACACAAGAAATCTCTGTCAAAGTTAGGTTTAGAACTGGTATTCCCTGATGCATAATTCCATATTTCTGTACTCCGACCTTAAGAAATTCTCTTCTGTCAGCTATTTATAGCAATTGTTTGTAGATACTTGTTGAATATGTGGAACAGGCTTCAAGCTTGCTTGCATTCTATATCTGTCCTGACATTTTTGGTGCTCAGCTCTTTGGACGTTTGTGCACAGAATGTCACAGCTCCACATGTGCCTTGTCTGTACAGCACCTTATTCTCAACACAATCTTATTCTCCCAAAGGATAGTCAGGTGCTATATTTAACTGCACACCATCAGGAAATATCAACATGCATTTAAATTTTCTACTTTTAAAATAAAAACGCTCAATTAGTTTATTTCCACCTTAAAAAAGAAATTACTGGGAAAAAAAAAGATAGCTAAACCCCTCAATTAAAGTAGGTAACTGCCTGCTCCTTTTGTTAGTTCAAAAACTGCTATAAAAACCAATAAAGCACATTTTCCAGGGGTTATAGTACCAGTCATCCCTACACTAGACATGTGAAATTGTATAATTATCTAGTGTCTCCTAATCCCACAAAATTACATTTGGAAGTAAGGACAAATTTCTTTTTTTGTCTTAATAAGGAAAGTGTCAGCTTCTTTCTGTCCTTTCCAATTAGCATGATCTAATATTAGTTTCTAAATTTGTTACAAACTTCATTTGTGGTCTTTCTAGTCCTTTTCTTCCCTGTAAAATGGAGATCAAACATCCTATTTCATGAGAGCCTTGTGCAAGTACAGATTTAAACTAAAAAATAAGAAAAAAAATCAAACCAGAAAATGTGTACCATGAGTCTCACAGTTCTGGGAAAGAGCTAAAATTATCTAAATTATTCTTGTGTTTTCATAGGATTAAACATTTCAACTTCAGCAAAGAGGGAAGACCTGTGTAGGTTGTGCAACACCCTGTGCACTGCCTGTTGTTTCCAACAGCAGTAACAGCTCTTACTCCTTCATTCCCAGTTGCTGGCAGTGTCCTGACTCCCCTAGGTTGGCAACTGGCCCCTTTCCAGGGTCAGGGGAAGGAGAGGTATCTAATGGAAATTGCGCAGCTCTATCTGCACCAGAAGAATCCTCAGTCATGTTGATTTAGAGAATTTTACAATATTACCAAGCATTACTCATTACAAAGATGACAATTTCACAGGTCTGGTAAAAATCTGACCTCACTAGAATCAATTCCCAAATCTGTTTGTATTCCTTTTTTTCTTTTTCTGTTTTAATAGAAAGATAGAGATGAAAAGTTAAAGGTGGGGAAATATCACATATACAGCACTTACAAGTATACTTGCCCCTGCATGTAAGATATTGTCGTGGCAAAATTGTCTTTTTTTTACAACCAGAATAATTTAGTCTTAATGACACCTATCAGTGAGTAGAACTGTCTCCTCCATGTGGAAAGGAAGCACTTGCCAGCACAGATGAATTCTTTCTAATGCTAGTGATGATGCAGCTATATTAGTTCAAGACTAAACTGTCAACACAAATTAGGGGCCAGAGCACTGAAAATTAAAAAGATACTGGCACACACTGCACAGTTTGGCACAATTATGTGACATGCAAGCCAGGATGTGTAGTACATGAAAGATTTAAAAATCAAAATCTTCATCCTTAATGGTTTGCATAAGGACATGTTTTCACAGGGTTAAGGTACATGACACCCATTAAAGTAAACAGAACTTTAAAGCTTAAATCTTCTGTCCCACTTTCAAGACCTTCCTCTTTTTAGTATATATAGAGCATGAAATATCACATTTTCCTCTTAAGATTAACTTGCAGCCCACAAAACGAGGGGTTAATCCATTTGGTTTATTATGCACCACCTGACTCACCTCCTTAACATCAAATAAACAAAAAAGCTGAAGAGAGGCGTTATTTTCTCAGTTTTGGAGGGGTTTACTCCTGTATTTTGTCTGTTAACAAAGGAGAGTGGAGAGGACTATAACTGAGCATCTCATTTAGTGACTCATTTTGTTGCTTTTGCATTTTTCTCCCTGTTTTAACAATTGTCATAAATCTTCTGGGGTTAGGAAGATGCAGAGTGATGCTACCCCACAATTTGCTTCTGTCATAAAGGACAATTGTAAGACTGTTCAAAATCTCTGAAACCAGATGAGGTTTCCTTGGCTTTTGTTCTATTTATATTAAAGATTTACATCTAGGTCTCACTAAAGCTGAGTACTCATTTCTAGTAGCTCAGTAAAACACTGTCTTGAGGGAACAGTAAGAATCTCCCACTGAATAGGTTTACCTATACCACTGTCTGTCAGTACCTTGCCTGAAGAAAACCCCATTTTTCTTCATTTTTAGACACAGTCTTAAAATCTGTTATACCACATGCTGAGTTGCTAAAGTATTTGGCCTGGACAGCACTCAAAACTTCATATGTCTATAAATGTGTTAGGAGTCAAATCTCAGATCTGGTTTTAGACACATTTCAGTCTTTAAAGAAATGGCTTCCCATAGCTAAGTAATGCTATACTGTTAAATAAAATTAGCTATTCAGTATTATGACTGTGATGATGAAAGGTCAACAGCACACTCAATCACATTTCAAAACAGGGAAACTTATTGAGTCAGTTCAGCAGTAGCAAGAAAGCAGAGTTAAAAACTAAAGGAGTGGCAAACTATCATATTCACTTTGAAGACATGACAAGGCACTAACATATCCCTCACAATTTGTTCCAGAGACTATTAACATGCGTTAATAAGAATGTGTTTTACCAATTCAATACATAGTGTGAAAGTTCATGTACACGTAAGATAGGCTTTTTATTATATGGGGGATTTGAGAATTGTTCCTACTAGGCCAAAATTTAGATTATCCAGTCATACATCTCTGGCTTGGTCTAATGTTACATGATTGAGCACATATAATAATTTCATTAGTACTAAAAGAGAGAGGTCCATCCCCTATTCCACTCCCTCTATTCCTTTCCTGACTGTACAGCACCTCCTTTCTCCTGCACCTGTGCTTGCACTCATTACATCCTTGTGACCAATCACTTTGATTCACAGCTTAACAAAAGATAAATTGGAATCAAAAGTGAAGCAGTTTGCTGGGCTAATGAAATGGATCTGTCTGTGAAGGTCTGATGAATGCCAAAGTGGGGAGGAGTAAGAGTAGGAAGATAAAAAACAACCTCCTCCTCTTCCTCACCAAATTGCTAGATTTGTTCAGTTGCTTGTTCAGCACATCCCACAACAGGTGCTCCATCTAAGAATGGTCTGAAGTGTTTCAGAGAATAAGAATTATTGTCTGTGTCCTTTACACAGACAATACAAAGAGAAGCAGCATGTGTAACTGTGATTTGGACCAGACTCCTTCTGACTTATGCAGTGCTGGCACAAGGTTTTCTGTCCAGCACAGCAATACAGACTCAGCTGCTCTGCATTCAAACTGTAAAGGCAATGAAAAGTGCAGATAATTTGAAAGTCATTTGTACCTGCGTGAGATAAATACTCTTAAGTTGCTTCTGCAAGCTCCAGGTACTTCAACAAACTGCTGAGTCCTGAAGGTTGCTGATTCTGTAATGGGTAAAAGACAGATACGGAAGGCTAGAAAAAGTTATACCTGAAAACAGAAGAAAAAGGCTGTATAAAGAAACTTAAGAATTCCAATTCAGTCCATACTGTTGTTATTTAGTGATTGCTATAAAGTCGATTTAGTGCCACCAGTGCTTTTTATATGGCTATAGGGATATATTATCTGTATGCCATGTGTTGTATAATTTTCAGCTACCTGACAACTCCAGATTATCTAAAACCCTTAAGAGATTGGATATTTTTGCTATTGTTTATTTGTTCATAACATAGTTTTCATAGAGAGTACTGAACATTTATAAAGCTGAAACCAAAAATCCATGTTTCTTTGGTGGCAGTGCAGGTTTAAGCAATTTCTGCTCTCAGCCTTGCCTTCCTTTTTCAACACCATCACATCCATTGTTCAGCACAGCTGTTTGTGCAGCCTGTGGTGAAAATGGGAACCATCTGAGAAATCCTGGGGCAGCAGAGAGGAATCAAAATCAAAAGGAAGCTTATAACAATGTGTCAATTGAGATGTATGAGAGACTGACCTTGCATTGCAACATCTAGGATGTCTATGGAAGCCCTGTTAAGTTGATCCTAGAGGATCTGGGGAAAATTTTAGAGTCTCTTATGAAATTTCAAAATTTCATAAGAGAACCTTCTTAGTTTTTTAGTTCAAAACCTCTTTCTTTATCTAGTGACCTCACTTTTAGCCTTTCACTGCTTTGAAGATTCTTTATGGAATAATATTAATCTTATTTGAAAGTAAACCTTCCTGAGGAGTAAAGACAGATCCTTAAGTGCCAACTCTTCTATCCCCTTTTTGCTCTTCTCTCAGAAAGTAAGGTGAATTGTAGCTAGATATATGTTTATCTATACATATAGATACAAGGAATGTGTATGTATAATGTTTGCAACATTTTTCGCAAGCCTCTCTATTTTTTGTGTCAGGTAAGCAGTTTGTCTTTTATGTTTTTGCTACCTATGGGAGAGCAGAACATTCATGACAACTTTATTATATACAATATTTGTGTAATTAAACTCAGATTGAAAATATTTTATACTTGAACAGAGTTGAACATTCAATTTCTGTAGCGATGCACGGACATTATTGTCTCATCTCTCCACTTGACAGTTTCTCCAGAGTGCCTCAGTTTCTCCTTTTGTGATAACAAGGGGTTGTCACACTTAAGTTTCACACAAAATATTGCCCATTTATAGGCATATAATTTTGGAACACTTCACTGCTCAGATGCATTGCATATGGGAGGTTGGGTATCTGGTTTCCATTCCAGGGACCGGGCAGTAAAACGCGTATCATTTAGGTGCTTTGAGTTTTTGGCTAATTTCAAGTCTGTGAGTAATGGCAGGTCCTATTCATATCCTTGATGCTAGGCAAATGCTCAGGAAATTTACCACAATGCTAAATCACAGTAACACAGTGGTCTCCATATCAGAGCTTTTAGTCACAAACTCATTTTCCTTCACCTCATATCATCATACATTGAGCTTTCTGTGCTTTTAAGTAATTATTTTTCTCCTTAAACCTTGAATTTATGGCACAATTTAGCTTCTGTTTTACCCTGATAGTTACCCTGTCCTCAAATCAGACAGCTAAAATGAAATAATTTTGGAAGGCTGCGTTTCTTTAACATCTTTCCCCAGAACATCTCAAAATGCTTTATGAAAAGTAACTAAGCTTTTCAGTATGTCAAAGGCACTTGAGTACTTGAAGGGAAATTGATTCTGACACTGGCCAAGTCTTTCCTCCCAGCCCAGCATTCTCCTGTCCTGATTCATTCCTCCTCTCTCCTTCTTCTCCTATGCTAACAAAACTTCAACTACCTTTGATTCATACCTCTATTTAACAGCTATATCTAACTGAAGACTATTTCTTCTGAAGGCTTGATTACATCATACTTCACACAGCCATTAAAATCTGTTTTCTTTCCAAAATCCTTTTTTTCCCCTATACCTCTTAATCTTTCCGATCAGCTACTACCTATTCAATTTACACTTTGTCATTTATGAATGAGCCTTATTTAAGCAGTATCTTTTTCCTTCTCCCTTCTTTTAATGCGCTCCATTTCAGTTCCAGTCCCCTTCATCAGTCTTTTGACATGTTTCTTAATTCTGTATTTGCAGGATTGCAAACCTGACTCTTCTTTTGCATATGTTTCCTTTTTGCTTGAATCAAAAATCTGAAAATCAATTGGACTTGCTTTGAAGGAAATTTCTTCTGTCTTTTCAAACCATTTTTCTTTTCACCAATTAGTTCAACTTAGTTAAGAGTAGTTCATATTCTTGAACTTCTACTGTTGGAAAACACATTCTTCTTTTTCCACCTGTTGAGTTTGGATTGGACATGAGATATTCGGAGGACTTCACAAAACCAGAAAACAACATACTGAATAAAAAGGGAGAATGTTTACATCTGGTTTTTCACTGAATATATTATTTATCTTAACACCCTAATTTACAGACTATGCCATGGGAGCTTTCATTGCCATTCTGTGCACTTTGTTGAGAAAAAATCAACAGACATGTACTGATGCTGATTTTGGACAAGAGTGTCGGTTAATATTTTTCACTCATTTCGTAGTAATGACGTATACAGTATAAATGAAAGGCATGGTGGCTCTGCCAGAGCTAGTGGGAAATACTTTACACCTTCCTTACCAAAATGGTTAAACAGCTGCCCAAGGCATGTTTTACTAGCCGTACTACTTTTAAAACACTACCAGACATCTCAGTAGCTCTTTTCCTCAGAAGCAAAGTTGCAGGCTTAGGCTTAGCAGTCGTTCTGCTGCTGCCCCTTCTGAGGGCTCCTTGTTGTCCCCCCTCCCAACTTTCATCTACCTCCTTGCAACTTTCAGCATTTACTGATGATGCCAGTGAGAAGCACTGCAGTTTTCAGTGAAATTATCAGTGTTAGTAGTAATATTATAGTCTGGGATTATCTTATTCCACTAATTAATTTGTCGACTAATTAATTTGCTAATTTAAGAAATGAGACTAGCAATTAATACAATACTAAAAAAACCACACTAGAAACCACTTATTTCAAAATATTGAATCAGGAAGCTACTGCTTGCTCTCAAGAACCAAAAGTGTACTACCTGGCAACAGGATACTGACAGCATGTTGTTGCTTTTGTTAGCATTAAAGATTTGTTTAGTCTTCCCTTTTTGAAAACAAACCCCAAAATATTATGGAAGCAGCAGAAGGTACAGATTAGTAAAGCTGTGAGCTTTAGAAAGACCATGATCATTCTAAAGAGTTCTGTTTTGGTAGAGAATACAAATACATTATCCTGCCCTTTTCAAAACTCCCGAAATTGCGATTTTACCAACACACATGAAATATGAGCACCATCCAGTGGCAAAGCAAGTAAATTACAGCTTATATGTCGATTTCCTTCTTTTTCCTCAAACCACGTAACCTAACTTGACATTTAGCTGTTTGTATTAAAATCCCTTCCTCTTTTTTAAACTAGCATAAGTATATCTCCGCTAATTTCTCAAAGATGTGGTAGAAGTAGAAAGCTTTTTTTTTTTGAGTACACTGCATCTCAGCTGAATTCATTTAGTATTCTATTGTGGATAATACACTCAAGTATTTTCTGAGTATTTAAAACCCTTTTGCAAACACATAATTTTTTCTCTGCTTACCGCTATCACAATCATAACTGATTTCTCCCTAGTGTGACAAGATCACTGTTCTCCTTATGCCAGCACGAGAATGGCCTAACATGTATCTGCTGCTCCCCAAGAGTAGGGTTACAATTGTTCAATCAGATCTCAGAAAGCATATTGGTTAACCGAGGACCCTTAGGCCCACTGCAACAAATCATATTGGAAATCTATTTTCACTTTTCACATGGATAATTTTGTTTTAGGCCATTTTTGATTGTGTAAGACCCAAATAGGATTTTCTTTAATTTTAAGCATGGCTGACTTTCACAGTGATCTTTTCCTTAAAAAAAAACCTGCAAATTAATTTTAGTTATGACTGACACAACATACAGTCATTCTGGCTTTTAAGTAGAAAAACACATTAAACCTCTCTCTCCTGCCCTCTTCTTTTACTACTTTGCTCCCAAAGTTGAAGCACCAAAGTGTTGTGTATTTCCTTGACTTTAACAGCAACTGTACACGCAATTTCATACTTTTGCTTCAGCAGTTCTTTCATTAATATGGAAGGACTTGGATGTCTCACTTTATAGTACTTATTTTTAATTTTTTTAAAGCTTCACATCTAGCTTTTTTTTTTTTTCAAGTCCTGTTTCTTTAGGCTGGACACACAGTGTCTTTTTAAGCCCATCATACTAAACAGGTCAAAGAACTTCTGCACTTGAGGGTGTTCAGTCATGGTTATGATCAAATTACGAATCGAACATCTGGCAGTAGACAAGACATACATTCTGGGCCTTCTGAAGCCTGAAACATTTCATGAGGCTGAGGTGAGACGTGCCTAACTGAAGTTAATAGGAAGCAACCAAATGAGAAGTAGTTGTTTAAATGAGTGGAAAATTTTAATACTCATTAAGTGTTCAAGGAAACAGCAAAAGGGTAGAAACAAGACATATATTCCCCAGCAGAAAAATCTTCAGCAGTCTGCTAAAGTAGCATTAATCCCCGTTGTGATGCTTTAAACAGAAGTAGCTATTGCACTTTAATAGGAAGATCTTGCTACATTCATTTTAACAGATCTTCTGTAGCAGCAGACATTTGGCCATGACTTCACATCTAAAACTAGTCTATATAAGTAAAAGCATGTGTCGCTACAGGTAACTAACCTGTAAGAACAGACTTCTGCACTCTGTGGACTGGGCACAAAGGGATGCATGACAACTACCCTGAACAGTCACTTTAGAAGCCTGATGTTTTATGATGTTAGAAATTTGCTGCTGCTCTGCCACAGCAAGAATATTTTGTACGTGCTTACCCTGTGTCTCTACTGATGATCCATTACACACATACTAATATTGCCAATTGGTCAATTATAAAAGAATAACCTGCTTAAATTATGCCAGTTCTTAATGTACCATTAAGCGCATTTTAGAGGACTACTTTAAATGCTATTTTATGTTCACAACTTTTATCAAACATAAAATAAGCCTGATAATTAAATACAGCTTTTAGTCAACTAATGCTAGTTCAACTTTTAAATGACTGGAAACATTTCAAAAGCTCTCAGATTAGAAGCGAAAAATTATCTGGGATTATTCTCCTATGACAAAAGAGATAAGGAGTTTTATCAAGTTGCTGAAGTGCTTTGGTTTAGGATTTTGCTCCTTTTCATTTGTTTGACATAGCTTTTCCACACTGACATGCTCAAAACTGTACTCTTGAGGCACAGAGCTTCAGAGACTTGCATTTATCTCAGACGAATTAATCTAGTTCTTTGATGCTGGGACAGTGTAACTAGGTTCTGCCCTTTGCTTTATTAGAGGTAGCTAAGTCAGAATTTATGCCTAACTTTAAAGCTCTCTAAGGTAAGGAATAGATCATGTACTAGCTTCCACACCATCCTGCCAGTTTACAGTGCTACATCAACTACTGTATTAACAGTAAATGCCCCTAAGAATAAAACACTGTCCAGTGGTTTATTAAGATGACTGATTTAGCATTTTATGTTTCCAATTTCTTTTAACATCTTTATTTGGCCATTCTTTCAGATAGTCCAGACAAGGGAAAAGCAGCCTGTGTTATATATAGTAAGTGTACTAGGAAATCACAGCAAAATACCTTATCAATCTCTTTATTCATAGGTTAAAATGTAATGTCATACAGTTCTTAACAGTTACTTACTGAAAAAGAAATATCTGCATATAACAGAAGCAAAACTGAAGGAGACTAATTAAGAAAGCCATCTTGCTTCGACTTTTGAAACAATTACATACAGAATAATATACATATTTACATTATTAGTATATTATATAAATATAATATATATGTAATCTTGTAACCACAATAAATATCAAGGTCTTTTTTAGGCACACAGCATAGAAAAAAATGCAGAATCTGCACAATCTTTAAGATTCTTGGAGTGACTCACTCTAACATTGTTTTCACACTGAAAAAGAAATATTTTACACAAAATATACAGCCACGGTTTATGCAGTCCCCAGTGAACAGGGAATCTTTGATCGCCTTCCTGTAAGTCTACTCCTTGATTTTCTAATACTATTGCTCTATACAGCTATTACATAAGAAAATAGTTTGCAGGTTTGTTTTTTACTCAGCTAAAAGCCTAAGTAATTATCAGTGCTAACAAAATAAGTACAGCATATCTACATAAAGTATATACAGGTGTTTATACAAACACAAGTTAGGTGAACTACTACTGAGTACACCTTTAATATTGGGGAGTTAACCTGAAATTTAGTTGAAAAAAGGGATTTTTCAATTATATAACCTTGGAAATATTTCATCATTTGAGTGAGACCTGGGCTTCAGAGACAGAGCTTTAAACTTAGAAATTAATTAAAAAAATCAAATTCTTGGCTATGGTGGTAGAGTAGGCTGCCATTGAATTTGAATGTGTTTCCTTCAGTGCAAATAAAAGTCCAGATAATTTAAAGGGAGTTTTCTCAACCTGTATGTACAGTCATGACATTTAAAAGACTGTCACTATGGAGCACCTGAGATCACACTCTAGTAAGTGAAGCTGACCACTTCTCATACGAGAACCATGATCAGAGAGAGAAGAAACAAACAGCCTTTTTTTTTTTCTGTAGTTACAAATCAGATTCCGGCATGTCAGGCATATCTGCCATCAGGTACCCAATACCATAACGTCCATTTGGAGCAGTGTCCAGAGTTGGTGAGCCCGTCTGTTTTCGATATATGTTTTTGCCAAAGTTTGGAGACGGCACTTCACTTGGACTCTTCCCATGAATCAGACTTGCACTATCTCCCTCCATATTAACAGGTTCCTTTATTATCCGACCTCTTTTGTAGGATACAGATGCCAAACTACCAGAACTGTCATCGATAAGGTTGCAATGGCGCACAATGAAGACTATTGGGACTGGCAGTATGGCCAACACCATCAAAGATATACAGACAATCATTCCCCATGTTGGATAGCTGTGAAACTCTTCCGTAGCCTGAGAAACACAATAGAAACACTATTAATACATCTTTACCAAAAAAGAACAAACAGGTAGTCCTCATCAAGGCCTGCAGTTTTCAAACACATCCTTTTTTGCCACCCTGTACCCACAATGTGGGCACCACTGCAGATATCAAATTTGAACAGTCATGGAGATGTAGGATTTCTATCTGTCTGCCAGTGAGTAACACTAACTGTTGCACAGTTTCTGAGACGTTCAGAGCACTCTACTCTAGAGACACCCAAATCAAGATTTTCACATTAGGCTGCTACATTTCTCTGTAGTTGTTCACTGATCCTCTAAAGGATGCTCATAACAGACAAGGGTGCAGTGGTATCTGTAAACTATGCCTGGCAAATAAGTCCTTGTTCTGTAGGCTAATAACTGGCCTTAACAGAGACTGACTCAATTATTCCACTTTGTATAAACTTCATGTAAACTCAAATGCATTTACTGGGGCACCTCCACCGCGCATCCATGCATCACTGGCCAACAGGCTTCCTTTGCCTAATTTTGTATGTGGAAAGGAATGGTATGTTTGGTATTCTAAGGTATTTCTCTTTCTAATTTTTCAGGGCAAGAATCAAACGCAACAGGAGCATTGTTCTGAGAATCATGAGAAACCAGTAGGTGTCTGGATAGAGGCAGGCATCCACCTATAAAGCCAATCTCTTGTATTTATCTTTTACCTGTCTTTGCTGTGGTTTTCCTCCAGCTATTTTGGGCAATTGTCCCAAGATTATTTTCTCTGACATTTTACTCTCTATATATTTTGCATGACAAGCCTGCAGAAACAGCTGAGGGCTGACGAGCCTATAACTAGCAGAACTCTCAGAAGTTACCTTAAGTGAATCTCTTCTTGGAGCCCATGCGCAGAATTGATTGCTGCTCACTCTGGTAAGTTTTTTTTCAAATCCAATACTCTTATTAGAAAAAGGTTTTAATGCAGCTGCTACCTATATTTTGATATGTGTTTCCAAAAGGAAAACTTATGATATGGCTAAATTTCAGTATTTAATGCCATGTAAAAAAACACTGATGAGATATCTGAAATGATTTATTCAGTGTTATCACCCATCTCCTTTCTGCAGTAAAATAAGACTTAATGAATGTGAACAATGTCTCCCAAACTTAACAATTTCTTAATCATACATCAACAAATTAAAAGTCACCAAAAGCGTGAAGGTTTGTGTCAGTCAGTTATATTTTAAAGCAGAACTACTCTAATATTAAAAAATGGTTGGTTTTACATCAAAATCAGTTGAGACAAAAAACCACGTCATTATTTATACCAATTTTGGATTTCTAATTCCAATCTTTTTGTCTGTTCACGTATTTCTGAAATACTTCAGATACGATCATTATGATGATGATGGTATCATGTATATATACATACCACATATGTACACATACATACTATATACATACCGTATCTTCAATCCAAGCATTGTAGCCAGGAGGACTTAATCCCATTTGGACAATGCTAGCTACCAGCAAACATAACAATACAAATGGTGAAATATATTTCCACATGTAGTAATAATACTGGCTTGGAGAAAACCCAAGCATATCCTTCAGGTCCTCCATAAATCTGTGAAGGGATAAAAAGGTTATTGTTAGTGCAGACACTGAGATTTTGAGCACTGTAATTGGTACATATCACCTAACTTGAGGGAACACACTGAAACAATGCATATATAGAAACAGTTGCAGTTTAAATTACTTGATGGGCTGAAAAACAGAGCTTGTATTACCAGTTCTTCAGAACAGATGAATAAAAGGCATTGCTGCACAGTACAGTGACTTAGTAAGCTGCTTGCTGGACTGTGCTGGAAAGATATTTAAACACACCTTTTTTTTATAAGATTCTTTTTTATATCTTCTTGCATTGTCTACTGAGTTGTTTATTGAGGCATATGTCATTACTTCTGAGGACATACACAACCAGCACCTCTTACAGATTCTGCAAAATTAATTTTGAACTCACGTGTGCTGCAGTGTAAAAAACCAACTTTAGGCATAAGCTATGGTTTGTATCATATAAGCTGCTTAAACAAAACTTTGCCAAGTTATAAAACTGCCTCCTTGTTCCTCAAAATTTTAAGTTATAATATGAACAAAACTCCTATTTTTGTACTTGTGATGGAGTATTCCAGAGCCAGAAGAAAGAGAGAATACTTTTAGAAATAACTTGTTAAGAGTGTTCACAAGCAATGATTGTTTTAAATCCCTTGTGGTCCTACTTCCTTTTGAAATGTCCATCTAAAAAAGGCTCTTATAGCAATAAATATGTTTTCAAAGAAGTTACACATATGAAGTTTCTGTCATATAGACTCTTAAAACATTTTTTTTAACTGCACAGCTTGGGCCATTCTATTGTTTGTTTACACTGAAATTAAACACATCATTAAAAAGAAACTGAATTTACAAATGGATTGTGCCCTTTACAAATAGCCCTCTTTCTGAGATCTCCAGTTCTTCATCCAGTTGAACATAAATCTGTTATCTTTAAAGTTTTTCATTGACTCCATCCTACTTATGCTTTTCTAAAAGCTATCAGGCTCCGCTAGCAGTGATTCCAGATTTTCCTTCTTGTTTACATGTTGTCTTTTTTCTATCCTTTGTTTGTAATCCCTTTGGATGCTATGTTTTGGTTTTTTACTATCTGATCAAAGACAATGTGTCCAGTAAGACATATATATGGAACTTCATCGACAAGGAACCCTTGGTACTATTAGTCAATGACAACCTGAGGTTGTTGATTCTGACAGTGTTTGCAAAGAAGACTGCCATGTTCCTTAAGGATATTCTGGAGAAACATACATCAGAAGAAATATTAGGAATAGTCCAGAGGGAATACTTGGGTGTCATTATGAATGAGAAGTTTGGCTGTTAACTTTAGACTGCATCCTATCAGAACCCCTTCTGAAAACATGAATCACCTGCACCCTGAGTCAGAATCAAAGGATTACCATATTTTAGCTATGCCTAAACATCAAGTTCCTCACAGGTAAGATGCTGGCTTTTGGCATGTCTATCTCCATTCACAGTAGAACACTCCCTGACTGATAACCAGGTCATTTGTTTCATCTTTTGTTTGCACGTGTAAAATCATATACATGGCGTTTTTATATCTATGTGATTGATTATAGGATTATACATGCAGCCCAAGTGGGAATTGTCTGAGTAAGTAGACCAGGCACTATTTGAGTAAACCAGAACCAACGTCTGGGAACCATATAATTATATTTTCCTAATACAGTTTTGTTTCACTATGACAACAGACTGGTTGATTACTCCGATCGAACAGTGAAAAGTCAAATGAAAAACCACCCATTCTACGTCACACTTTTTGCCTGTGCAAAGAAATCACAGATGTTTTCATTACTTTGACATGTTAGTATAGCATACTTTGTTTGACCTGTGGATGGCAAAAGTTGTTTTTGACATAAATCTTTCTACTGAGGCACACGTTGATCTTGCTTGGTGGACACATTCTGCTGATTTTGGTCATAAAATGAAGAAAAAAAAAAGAGTCTTGATGGTCTTTTCTCTTCACCCCATCACTGCCAGGTCACTTTACTTCATTGTCAACTGTTCTGCTTCCAAGTAAGTTTTGACCCGGTTCTTTGCTGTCATTTCCTCTATTTCCTCTCTCACAACTAATGTAAAGAACAATTAATTGCTACAACACCCCAAACTAAATCTAGTTCATAAACTGAAACTTTTTTCTTGTTACTTCCATCGAGTTTGCTTTGTTACTTTCTCAGACTGCCTGGAATAGTGCAGACCTGCTCAGAATACTCATTCTCATCTGTTGCTTAGACCACGGCTATTACTTCTTTAAATCTTTCTTTTCATGACTTATTTTGATACAAATTCCTCATACTTTCATATCTAGCCTCCTTTCTAACTCTCTAATTTTGCCTCTTTAACTTTATTCTCCTTTCTTTGGACCTCTTACAATCACTCTTTGAGTTTCAGTACACTGTCCTGATGTAATTTATGTTGCTCCAAACCTGTTCTTAATAACAGACTAGATTCTTGACCAGTTTCTATTTACTTGTATTTCTGTGTACATCACAAATACTTCACTAAATATAATTAAAATAATTATTGTAACAAATACTGTTGATATGGACAGGGAGATACATTTCCTTCACTTACTTGTCTATTCCATAAATTCGGATGACCGCAATATTCTCCAAAATGACCACGATTAGCAGGGGCAGAGTAGCTGAGTAGTCATCAAACATTGTCACAAAATAATTTCCAGAGCGCTGCACGAAGATCAGGCCAATAAAAAATGCTACCAAGCAGCATATGACTGGAATAAAGAGAAATTCGTTATTTCATATAATTGAAGTTGATAACATTTTACTTTTTAGAGAGTCTCAATTTTAACATTAGGAATTCTACCTCTTCCCTACATAATGGAAAAGTTATGCAATTAGAATTACTCGAATTGCCATATTACAGCAGCCCTGATTAAGCAGCAGACATTAATCAAGTGACTATTTCTCACTAAATGTAATGTGAATGCAAGGGTAAAATGAACTGGTAAGCAAAACATCATACATCACGTTACTTGGTCACTACTTTTTGGAAATCAGAAGTGAAAAGAACTTAGAAGTGAAAACATGGAAAAAGATAGTGAAAACGTTTCAGACTGTGATTCTAAAAAATATCAAGGCTGAACAGACTCCCCCAAAAAGATCATTCATGGCATGAAGTTCAATTAGGATCTGTCTAAATGTATTTGTGCATTAAGCATCAACATTTTTGTCCCTTCTTTTCGTTAGAACAACCTGAAATGTATTCTTTAATGCCTGCATAATGGATCTCAATATAATTTTTTCCTACTAAATTTGTCAATAATATTATTACAAATAATATTATTACAAAATGCTTAAGTAGACATAAAATAAGTCAAATTTCAATAAACTGTGAAATCAATTGTAGGCTGAGCATCAGTCAGGTTGATTATTCCAGTTAAGGTGCCTTTTTTTCTCCCCACTGGAAACTCAGGCTAAGGATGATCCTCATCCCTGAGTGAGCTGTGGGATATGCAAAATATTTCAGCCACTGTGTAAATGAGCACCTGACTGCTCCAGTGCTGGGATAACTGGGCTAGTAGCCTGGAATTAGAGGGTAGGAAAGTCAAACAGCTGGGATCACTTTCTACAGAAGGGGGCATTGACAAAGCAATTGGAAAACGGACACAAGTTCTTAGCCTCTGGATATAATCCTGTCAGGTATGAAGGAAAGACATTCCCTCATATAAGATGTTACATGTCACCCAGGCAAGTGGGCCACCATGGAAAGATGTATTCAGTATCTGAGAGAATCAGCTGTGCTAGAGACCACTTCTTATGACCCACCTGAGACTCCCTGATTCCCATTCATAAGACGATTTGAGTGACAGCCTAGAAGCAATCAGCAAGACTCGCTCACCCTTTAACAGCCCCATATGGTCACTGTGGATGTCTATTGGAGAAGGGAGACTAACAGCAGGCTATCATGGCCTGAATGATGCCACGTCACTGCTGAGTGCAGCTGTGCCGGACATACTGGAACTTCAACACATGCTGGAGTCAAAGGCAACCCGGTGATATGCCACAATTGATATCACTAATGCATTTTTCTCAATCCCTCTGGAGGAAGAGTGTAGGCCCTCTAATTCCAAGTTACGAGACCCATTCACTTCCACTTGAAGGGATGTCCGTTTCTCTAGAGAGTAACTATACTGATTTTAGCATAATAAAAATTTCATCATAAATTAAGATTTCATTTAGTTTATTTAGGGATAATTTGCAGTAATTTGCAATGTATTGTCATTCTTTCCTTTTCCTTTGTTTCTCTTATGCGTGACACAAATTGGAATGGAAAGTATTCTGGAACAGCCCAACAGGACTGACCATACAGAAACCTGTAACAGAAATTAGTCCTCCAATAAAATTTAAGTTTTAGGATGTTTCTGCTCATGTAACACTCAGAAAAATGCGTTACTGGCATATATTAATGTGCCTATGTATGGAAATACAGTCTGGAATACAGTGATTTACTGCTCTGTAAAATGATCTGTACGCTTTCATGTCAAAAAAAGAAAAAACTTCATACTCTCAAAAAAAAATTAGCTTATTCCTCTATGGAGAAAAGAAAGTTTGTGTAACTCACCAGTAAGAATTTCTTTCCTGACTTTGAAGGTATCAACAATGGGTGTGATAATGCCTTCAATGGTTCCAAACATACTTCCGAGCCCCAAATTTACTAACATGAGGAAGAACATGACTGACCAGAAGGGAGAAGCAGGGAAGTGGGTCATTGCTTCCGTAAAGGCAATAAAAGCTAAACCAGTTCCCTGAACTGCCTGTCAGTGAGAAAAAAAAAAAAAATTATGTTATTGTTCCTGAACTTTTTTTTTGGTTTTGGTAGTGTGACAGTCTGACCTGGTAATCATGCAGTGTCATCAACTACATCTTGAAGGCGGAGTGAGAAGTTGCTATCTAATATGCAATTCTTCCACTTAATTAATACTATTTAGTGAAACAGTGGATTTGGCTGAGAATTCATAAGGTGACTGACATTAACGCAGTTCTTTCATAAAATTGTAGAATACTAGGTTGGAAGGTATCTCTAGGATCATCTGGTCCAACCTTTCTCAGCAAAAGCAGTCTAGAAAAGATGGCCCAGCACCCTGTCCAGCTGAACCATATAAGTGTTCCATGTTGTGGAATCCACCACTTCCCTGAAGTAATTTAGCCCAATGTCTGATTACTCTCATTATCAAAAATTTTTCTCTTGAGTCCAGTCAGAACTTATTTCTCTCTTTCACTGATGATTTTGCATGAGAGCTATTATAAAGGACTGCTACAAAATACACTCTGTTTTCTCCAGTAAGTATAAAAAAGACTTAATTTCTGTATCTTTGTTTCAAATTTAAATGGCAGGAATAGTACAGAAACTTTTAAAGTCTAAGTCACAGATTTTACATTTTATCTTCAGATCCTGGTGCAACTATATATAGATCAGTGTTTAAATATGTAAGTCTCTCCCTAAAGCAAGAAAACCATAATTTGTTTTACAGATCTGTCTTACTGTAAGATTTCAAAACAGGATGCTATTCATTAGAGAATAATTTTTTACTTTCAGTATAGTAGTATTTATATCTAAAAATGTATCTTAACATTGTAAGACACTGCAGTGTGAGGCATTGAATAGGTAAACCTCTGTTTAGTCTTTGAAAAAATCCTCATGGTCAATTCTTCTAAAAAACAGAACTTTAAAAACTTCTCACCTCATAAAGGGAATGATATAATGATCAAAAAAAGTGAAGACTATTTTAAGACATCAGACCCAAAAGTCCTCAAGTGAGCTGGAATGCAACCTTGTTTTCATCTAGGTATTTACAGATGCACAACTCATAGGTACATTGTACTGATACTCTCTGTAGGTACACTTCACAGTTCATTTCAGGCCTAAAAATACGCATCTGTTCATATTCTCTATATTTAAGACTTACTTAACACTCTCACCTTGTTAAGCTCATCTTCAATTTGACAAGATTTCAGACCAAGAGAATCAAACTCTTCTTCTTTAACTTTCTGTATAATGTCATAAACTAAATTGTAATCTTCTGCTGTAATGCTTGAGAAATTGATATGATGTGGGATCATATCCTGGCTGAGATTGCCCATTTTCAAAAGTTTTAAAATCTTCTCTGAATTCCTGTAAAACACAATAAAATAGAAAGATCAAACTCAGTGTTCTGTGTTAATTCATGAATGAAATAAACCATAAAAATAATTTAAAAAAAGAAATGGATATTCATACTGGATAACACATTTTTCATTTATGATATTGGCTTTGAAGCCCAGAACTGCAAACACCACCAAAGTTGCCAGCACAGAAGTGAAAAAATTGATGAAGGACACCAGTACAGCATCAAAATGGCAGTTGTTGTCTCTCTTGTTGTAGCTTGAAAAGGCAATGACTCCACCAAATCCAAGCCCTAAGGCAAAGAACACCTGAGTAGCAGCTTCTCTCCAGACCTTGGGCTCCAGCATTATTTCAAGCTGTTTGAAATTAGATATAATATATGTCAGCTATAATATGCATTTCTATTATTTGAAAAAAAAAAAAAAAAACAACAGAAAAAAGATCAGGAAGACAATCTATATCACAAAATGATCATACTCCACTACAAACATGTTTTCATTATGATAAAATGAAAGCTGAGGTATCCAAATTTGAGCAAACTTATGGGTCAGAATTTCTATTGACTTTATATTATCTAAATGTCAGACAAACATGCTATACATTATGTTTCTAACAACGACACACTACTGTAGCTATGTAACTGAAATAGCAGCAAGTTACACCGAGAAATAAGAGAACTTTTTTTTTACAGTATATACTGTCTTTGATTTACAGTATATACTGTCTTTGATATTTGTTAGAATTAAGATGTATTTTGGGATGATCAACCCTCATAAATTCAATGAGTATGATGAAAGTTGCTTTGTTGTTACTTTTCAAACAAACATAGAAAAGTGAACATAAGATACACATGCTTATATGGAATTCTATTACATGCAAATATATAAAGCAAAATGAAATATATGAAATGAACACTGCCCCTCTCAAGCTGTATAGTCCACAAGTCAGATCTTCCCTAAGTCAGATGCCTTGAACTTAACCCAATATTAAATGGTATTTGACGGCAAAACAGCTTTTTATCAAAAAAATCGAACTGCATTGCTCATTTAGAGGAACTGTATTGCTCATTCAAAAAAAATCTTTGTTACAAAGTTACAAGTCACCATTTGTCTACCTCAAATTCTTCTAGATACTGAATAACAAAAAAAAAAACAACCCCAAACTAGATGTCAAACTTAAACATTAGATTTTCTCAAGCTGATTCAGGGCCTCCATTAATGCATATGATTTTAATTTTTTTTAAGCCCTAGGTTTACTAAAAACAGTAAAAATAAAAAGCATCAACACAGATGACAGCATCATTAGACTGACTGTCTTAGTCTGAGGAAAAATAAATCTGCTACTGTTGTAACATTTTGAAAAAATTTTCAGTTTTCCATGAAGATATAATATTTAGAGATAGGTAGCAGATAGCCTCTTTAGTCATTTATATATAGATAAAATACAATATATTTGGGGAAAGAAAAGGTATGTACGAGAATAAACTTGTTCCTGACTTATATTATAATTACAATGCACAAGTAGCTATTGCAAGTAGTTCAAACTGCCTGTACCACAGTCATGCCAGAGTTTTTCCACCAGAGGGAGCTCGAGGAATACGCAGAATTCTACCAAATCGCCAAACAGTTGAAATATCAAAACACTTCTCACTTTCCTCAATGTATCATTTGGTACCATCAAAAGTATTGTGTTCTTAGATACACATCATCTAGACTTTCAAAATAAGCTTGTAATTGATTTCCTATTAGATACTGCTTGTGAAATTTTGGGAGCTCTGCATTTCAGCTTCAGTCCTACAGTTTAACTGCAGTAGTTGATTTAAGTGGGTTTCTCATATATCTTTCTTTAGGTTTTCCATTAAAATTATTATTTAGAATTTCTGCTTTGTTCAGCAACCATGCCAAACAGAGAAATTCTCCCCTTCAACATTAGCCCTGGCCTTTCACATATGGGCACCAATGTGTGCCAGTCCTCTGCCATGCTGGCACAAGTCTTGTGGGAATGTGCTGTGATCGTCTGTGGTCAAAACGTGGTCATTTGCTCAGCTAACTGAAGCTGAAAAAGATGGCTTCTATTCCTCTCTCACATCCATCTACCTGAATAATTTCCAAGCTAGATTGGTTTAGCACAATTTTGTACAGTTTGCCTGCCGAAATAAACTGTTAGCACTATGGAGTAAATGGAACAACAGATGCGGCAAGTCTGAATTTCTTCAGGTAGTCTTATATGAACCTACAGTCCAAATTAGTGCCCAGAAAATTATAATTAAAATACTTTTGAAGGTTTACATTCACATATAATACATGTGACATGGAGGTCTCCTAACTTAAATTTAAACCACAACTTAAATTTTGGGATACAGAACGAGAAACTAGCAGAATAAATTAAAAACAATTTTTCTTTCGAGATCATTTATCTGAACACTTGAGACAATTGTATAATTAAGTATAATGTAACTATAAAGTAAGCATCAACTGCAACTTATTTTAAGTCTAACTCAGATGAAACAGTGAGTAGTGAAGAGGTGTTGGTATTCAAGGGAAGTTTTTGTATTTTTATTCCTTCAGTATCTAGTGGTAATTTTCCAGTCAAAGAAAGGATTAACACTGTGGTTGAGAAACCAAATTATATTTTCAAGACATCATTCCACCTCTGTTCTAGACATCCTCTCATTAGTAAGCATTACATTTTTCTGTTCTTCAGGTTTCCCAAACTTGTCTGAGCAGCCTGCAAGTTCCTGCAGAACCATGACTCTCTAAAGTGGTGACAGTGAGTGACGTGGAGAACAACTGCACCAAGGTGATAGCTAACAAAGGTCATTTTTATAGAATGACATTTCTCTAGACTCAGAACACCTGGAGTCAAAACAACTGACAAGACCCTGTCATCTGGCATTAGCCACTATGTGCATTGATTTTGATCATCTTATTATTTAGCTTTCATTTTTGAAATGTTAGTCCTGTTCTTCTCAACTATATTATGAAATGGACCTGTTGGAAAGTGCATTTCACAATACAATAGGAAGCCCAGTATTGTACATTCCTGAGTATGGCTAAAACTACTCAAAACATGCTGTTCCTGTAGTATAGATACAGTTGCAAGCATTTGAGATGGGTGTGGGTAGAACTTAGATCTTCAAGCTAAACAATGATTCATAACATCCCTTATCACCTCCATAGTTAGAAAATTTAAAGCCCTGTAAGGCATGCTCCTGGTAAAAATACTGGTAGTACAAAATGTATGCTTAGAACTGCTGCTATCTTGGCGTGTGAACCACGAAAAACAGGACAAGGAAAACTGAGTGGTGAGTACTTCCACTACTATTAAATACAGGCCTCCTGTACTTGGGGCTACTATGCAAACAGCATTAATTTATTTACAAAAAAGGGAAAAAAAATGTTCTTTTTCAAAAGGGATGAGATAACTATGTAATGTCATGTGACAATTCAAAGTAAGGCACTGTGACATCCCAAGACTAGGCATTTCAATACGAGAGAATGGTAAGATATGAAGATTCACTTCTTCTCCATATTTGGAGCTCTCTAAACATCCTGAATCCTGTAAATAGCACTTTTAGTTACTTTGTAGAGGCATCTAACTCCAGGAACCCTTATCTAAGGGAAGTAACTTTACTCAGACCCTTGGAATACTTAAGGGCCATTGGACTTCAGGGCTTGATATTGTGCCACTGAGGTAAACAACAATTTTGTAATTTAACCCAACAGAAACACAGCCAAATGTTCTATGAAGACAATAAGCTTAAATGAGAGCATTCATAAATGGTCAAATTGCCACCGAAACTTTAATACTCTACAAGCAGAAATTAAGCACATACCTTAGGTGTGAACATGTGACGAATTCCATCCACTGACCCATTAAGGAGCAGTCCTCTGATCAGAAAGCATAAAAGTACCACATAAGGAAAAAGGGAACTAAAATACATGATCTGAAAAACATTAAGAAGAAATTTAACATGACATTTAATGTGGACTTTATTTTCAATAGCTTCATTCACTACTCAGTATCCTCTGGATACATGACTGTATTGATAATCATATGCTCCAAGAACTATGCAGAACACTTCCAATTCCCCTCGTCTCTACAGAAGAAAGCAAAGGCACATGATTATAATAGAAATTCTGTATTTTACTAAAATAATACAGTTGCCAGTGTTCACTAACTGATAACGAACAACTGGGCTTCTGGGGAAATTCAGTATGAATTCAATGAGATGACAACAAAGACAGAAGCAGACTTGTAGAAACGCTTCACTTTACAACTGCACTTTGACTTAAGTACTGAGGATCGTAAAGATATGCAGTGTGCATAGAAACTCACTGTGTCTTCAGAAGGAAAGAAAACAAAGAGTCAATAGAAAGTACATAACCAATGAATTCAATCACTAAGTAATGCTTACTGTTAAAACAACAAAAAATAGTAATCAAATCTGATCTTTCATTCCCCATCACTGAAAACTTATTCTGTTTAGTTTAGTAAAATGATTCTCTGGTTAAACTTGCTACTTCTTTAACTGCAGTGCTCTAAGGAGGTCACAGAAATTGGCACACCAGTGCCAAACTTTCTAATAGCAATTGCTACTGGAACAAATTATTTTTCCTCTGAAAATCCCATTGAGATCAACAGATCTAGCAAATCATTCATTAGCCAACCCAGCTGGTTGCATGCAAAGCAAAGAAGACAAGGTGACAGTACTCAGATGCCAAGGGATGGTAAGTCATTAGTTAAAAGAAACAATCCAGAATCCTACAAAGTAGCTGTGTTAATGACAGAAGCTTGCATACGTGGGTGCACTGCAATCATAATGTGAGTACACATGGAAACCTAATTCCTGAGACACTCAAAACACACAGACTTACGCTGCACAATAAAGCTGAGGTACAGTTACTTGCAACAATTATGCTGATGAGAAGCAAAGTATTTCCTTAGATCTCAATTCCCACTGTATTACTACAATTCCCTCTAAAATTACTGTAATTCTAATGCTTAACTAACATTCCTCTACTTGAGGATATACAAATACTGGGGTGACTTCCCACCTGCTCCTACAGATTTCATGAGAATAAACAGAGGGTTCAGTGAACAGAAATATCCTGAAATGCTTCAACGTAAAACAATACCATGCAGGTAAACAGTATACTCACTTTGCCTGAAGACTGAATGCCTTTGATCATGGCTAAGCATACCATGACCCAGGCAGCCAGCAAGCAGATAGTCATCTTCCAATTTAAACCCCCACTCTCTGAAAGAGAGCTGGAAATATTCAGTGCTTCTCTGTACCAGTAATAAGTGGTTGCAGAACTTTTTTCACACTCTGGTTCCACAACTGTCAAAGAGATGTTAGCAAGTAAAGAAGGGGTTTGGGAGACATATTTCATAACCACGTTCTGCCAATTCTCAATATTTGTAATTGTGCCAACATCATTTACTGAGAAACTAAACTCACAAAAAAGTCTTAAGACATTCTCTAGAAGAAAAAGTGACTGCTATCAGTCAAAGGTTCTGGGTATATATTTTAAAACACCCCTTTGGGCTAATGTATTCCTCCACATTATGATTAATCCTAGTCTAAGGTAGAATTTATTTCTCACTTCACTACTAAACAGTAGGCAGGCCTAGATGAAGACATTACATTCCACTTATCACACATAAGATTACATCATCTATCCATGACTTACATACTATGAAAACTATCTCTCTGAAATGAACATGAATTTGAAAACATGGAAAACAAAACCTCGATTGTATCCACTTTGATAAGACACTCAAATAAACAGGGACTTAATTACTATTATAAACAGTAAAATAATAACATGATACCAAAGTGATGAGAAAAGGAAATAAATGGCTCCTACACAGTTATGTTAAATGAAAGTTGCTATGTGTATTCCAGAAGTGATTTTTTTATTATACTGTAATTCTGTTATACTCATGTTTCCAAACAGTTTAAGAAACTGTGTGTATCTAGAGATATAACACATAAAAAGATTTCTTCAAAGAAAATGTTTAAGTTTTTGTAAATTATTTATAACTAACAATCAAGCACATAGCTAAGGTATGTCCTGAGTTAAGATAATTAAGGGAAAAAAAGGGAAAAATATACTAATTTTAAGCAACCTAACACAGATGTCAGATCTTCACTGAAATAACCTATCAAAAATGATGTTATCAAATATAATAACTTTCTCTAAGATTAGTTTACATGGCCTCTGCTGAAGTTAGCTGACACACTGTATCTTAATATTTAGGCAGAATAAAGAGTACATAAACAACCACTGTGGTTCAATTAATGGACGATAGCTTTTGGACTACAGTCAATTTGACTGTGTGTCAACATTCACAAATACTGATTATTTCAAATAACTGAAGCATGCAACTCTGGAAAAAACACTAGAAAGGTACAACTTTTCAAATGTCCCTAATTATGTTCTTTATTCAAGTGGTAAAGAAACCCACAAAAGATAACGAAAATTTAGGATCTGAAATAAAAAAAAAAAAAAAAAAAAATTCATATTTCAGTAGCAACAATAATGCAAAATGTGTAACTGTTACAAGATAACCAAACTCAAGGAATAAGGAACTTTTAATGCTGTTATATAATAAGCCCATGAAAGATCATCCCATTACAGAACAACCCAATGATCAATTATCTCATCTATATTAATTTACAAAGCAAACAGTGCTTTTATCACTTGCATTTCATTGATGTTTACAGATTTCCATTTTCTCCTTTGTTAGTAACACAACAACTTCTTGCTGGGAAGCATCCTACAAACTGAAATGTAAAAATATTCTTCCACCTTTGTTTTTCACCCAGTAAGCATAAAAGGTAGTATCAACATCAGAAAAAAAAGAAACCACATTATTTTTCTTCTCCAACACACTAAATAGCATTCTCCTAATTTCATGACCATTTAAAATGCTGTTGACAGTGATGTTTCTTTACAAATACAGTGTATTTCTTCTCTTAGATTAAGCTTCTCTGTTGTATTTTTTCCAAATACTGTAATGTGGCATCTTATTAAGATGAAAAACCAGCTTTGCATACAACACTTTTGTCCACAAATACCTTTTTTAATTGTATTTTTTCTCCTTTATGTTTCAAAATCTCAAATTTTATATATTTTATATAATTTTTAAGAATGTTATATTATTACAGACTTACAGGTATGAGATGAATTTTTAACTAAAGGACACTGGTCCCAAGGTAGTGGATGCTGAAAAGACTGGGAAAAGTAAAACAGACTCCATCCAATAATGACATTGTAGTATAGAGCCACAAAGAAACATACCTATTAAAAAAAAAAAAAGAAAAAGGTCAAAAAGTTACGTTTCTAAAGCAAAATTAAAAAATCCCTGCTGAACTTCTGCATATTCTGCGCGTTTGCCACTGAACCCAATTTTAATTAAGTCAGAATAAAAAGGGAATAGCTTCTCCCATTTAAGTATCTGACATTTTCTAAATTTTCATTTTTCTCCGTCTTTATCACATTACACCTATACTTTCACGGGTCTTTTTTTTGCCCAGAAGACTACTCCATTCCATAGCTCCTAATTTCAAAAGAATCATAAAACAGAAGTTAACTGGTTTAACAGACATTTTTAATGGACCAATTCAAGTTTTAAGATCACTGTAAACTGACCTTGACACCCGGCTACAAATTGAGGGCCTTTCCCTGCAGCAAAACAAAGTCTAAATCATGCAGCCTAAAAGCAAACCACACAATGTTAAAAAACTTACTACACAGCTTGCAAATCCAATTCCACCAAGTTTGGGGCTGATATAATTCCACACACCAATACTCCCTCGGCGTATCCTCTGCCCCACAGCAAGCTCCAAGAAAAAGAGTGGAATCCCTATTATCAGTAGCAAGATTAAGTATGGCACAAGATAGGCACCTATGAAGGGAACAAAGTATAAATCAGAGTAAATGAAAGAAGAGTCATAACTTGACAGAACAAATGTCAAAACTCCTAATTGCTTCAAGGTTGAATTACTGTCATGCACTGCAAAGCTTTTTGATCACATGCAAAGAGTAATTTTACCCGAACCTTGGTCATACATCTTTGTAAGATATTAAAAACCCAGACACACTGACTTTCTAAAGCACTGTAACATTTTTGAGGCAAACCTTACTTAAAGTGGGATATTATTAAAACTAGTTGTTCACTTGTGTGAAATTCTGGGCATTTGATCAAACTTTTTAGAAATATAGTCATCGGGAGCCGACTTAACACTTCTTAAAAAACCTTACACCTTGACTTGTATTGTAGATCCAGATCTTACAGTACTCACCAACTCTCTCCTTCAAGGTATATTTGAAAATGCAACTGTTACTTTCACTGTTATGCAAACATATATGTAAAAAGAATTCCTGATATTTGAGGTCTTATTCCCATGATCATACACAATCCTAACCAAAGGATGTATATCCATTTATTTCAGTAAGTCTAATTGCAAGCAAATATACACTAAGTGCACTGAAAAGTTCAGAGCCTAACTTTCTCCTTAATGTTGTGGAATACTTAGTACTAGAGCTAAGAACACATGTAGGCATCAGCAATTAGCAATGGGGCACTCAACTTTCTTTCACAGTCGACTCTTATACTGCAATACAGACTACTGCACTGGCTGGCCAACTAACTCAAAGGGCTCAGAATTTCTGTTTGCAACCATTGCTTAAGAAAAGCATTTAAGAGATGCAGACTGCAGCATGTTAAAGCAAGACCACAGAAGCTTAGACTCAGAGCTATTAGCTTGTATGATCAGTCTATTCATCTCTGTAATGAGAGAGATGTTGAACAAAGTTCAGAAACGAATTTGACATTTACCCTCAACTCCAACTAAGTCTTAATTCAAGTTTATTCATCCAGTGTCACTTTCTAGGGCTTGTTTAGGAGTCTATCAAAATACACTGTCATTTTCATATACTTAGTGGGCAGCTTATCTCATGGAATACAGTTTATTTTAGAAAACCTAAACTTCCCTAGGCTCAGGGAAGGTGGTCTCAGATGTTTTGGTACCATCCATTCCTATTCAGGTCCACTTGCTATTTTGCTCTTCATGAAATACACACTGATTGGACATCCCCTTCCATCACAAGTATCTTACAAAGATACAAAGCATGGAGTAACTGCAGTCTTGAGGCCAAGACTAGTGGGAAAAAAAGACAGAAGAAATAAAACCTGTGAAAAACTAGGGCCCCCAGCACAAGACATTGACCTGTTGGAAGGAGTCCAGGGGCAAGACACCAAGTTGATCACAAGGCTGAAAGACAGACTTAAGAAAGTTGGGGTTATTCAGCCTGGAGAGGAGAAAGTTCCGGAGAGACCTTACAGCAGCCTTCCTATATCTAAAGGGGGCCTACAAGGGAGCTGGAGAGGAATTTTTAACAAGGGCATGTAGTGACAGGACAAGGATGAACGGACTTAAGCTGAAGGAGAATAGGTTTAGATTAGATATTAGGAACAAATTCTTTAGTATATGGTTGGTGAGGCACTGAAACAGGTTACCCAGAGAGGTTGTGGATTCCCCATCCCTGGAAGCATTCAAGGTCAGCTTGGATGGGGCTCTGAGTAACCTGGTTTAGTGGAAGGTTCCTTGCTCGTGGCAGGGGAATTGGAACTAGATAATCCTTAAGGTCACTTCCAACTCAAAACATTTGACAATTCTGTGAAAAACTACTGGTGGACCAGACAAAGAATATTAATCTTACATACCTCACAGTCTATAGGCTATGAACTAGCTTCCGCGTTTTATTTTCATGACATGATAATTTGCTATGCAATGATACTGTCTGAGCAGCATTTGGTCAAAACCTATGCCAGGCTCTAAAACATACACCTGTTTTGAGGTTGCAATACTCCCTTCATAGAGCCAAACATCAGAGCCTATCTACCCATTTCAGCACACTACAGTGTCTACTGAAAGATTGTTTTTACTGAGGTAGCAGCTACATTCCCATTCAGTACTTCGGTGTCTCTTGTGGTTCATCTCCTATGTGCACATAATGGAAAGAATACAAAGGATTTACTTTCTACTAGGAAAAGAGAGACAGCAGAGATAGAAAGAAAAAAATGTGAGGAAAACTGAGGAACAGAGCAACAAACACATTCCAAAATGAGGGGTACTATCTGTCTTAGGAATATGTAAGACAAATACCATTAAATACCTGTGATTTATCATCAACATTCGCTCAAAACTTCTGCAAGGCAGAAGTCAATTCATACTGCAAGTGAGAAGCTTTGGCATCACTATCATTAAAAATCTGGTCATACAATTAATTGAAAGTCAACAGTACATAGTTTTTATATCATATAACTGTAAATTGATACAGTAATTGATAAAGAGTTATTGTAAATGATACATTAGATCTTAATTAGGCAGCTGTGGCATAGCTGAGCAGAGACAAACCTAAACAGCTCAAAAAAAATTGGGGCCTAAGTGACTTACCCTGTATCCCACTGGATGACTGTACTAGAGCAGGAACTGAACCCAGCTCTTCAGTGTCCCAGTCCACAACCTTAATCACAAGGCTGCAAAGTTAAGCACATGTTTAAAGACTGGGTGGATGTGGGTATTTTATGGTGCAGTATGAATGTAAGTTGCAAGATTTATCAGTTGGATTCTACTAAATGAGTTAAATAAATGTGGTGTTAAATCTACATTACATTAGACATGACACAACCCTGTAATTCAGCGTGGGTAGCCAGACAGCAGAGTTCACCACTATACTGCTAGGTTTGTGCAAAGCACCTGAAGTGCTAGTCTTCTGTTGAGCTCCTCTCCCCTCCCCAAAAAGGACATAGGGAAAGTTGTGCATGTATGAGTTTCAGTATGATACAGTTTGGATGTATCTGGATCATACACCTGTATATCACAGGTGCAAAGGGTTTCTGTGTCTAGAGTCAACATGAAACCACAGCATCTCTGGGCATATATTTTGCTGAAGTCCTTGAAGTCCTCCCTTGAAGCTAGACATACTTCAAAGTAAGACATCTTCCCTTCATCCTAAAACAGAATTACTATGGAAACAGCTCAGCATGTCTCTTACTTGTCTGGGCATGAAAACACGGGTCCTTGCAGTATTGGATAATGACTGGTTTTATTTGAATTAGAATAATAAACTATACACACTGGTCTTGAACAACATCCTCCAATCAGTTGTCTGCTATCTCTACCAGTTAAGTTGCCTTCTGAATACTACAATTCTGTGTAGTTCTGGATCTCCAGGTTTCCTTTCTATATATATGAAATTATTCTACTGTGAAGTCACTTTTTTTTTTTTGGGGGCATATTTTGGCTTTAAACACTGGTTTCCATATTAAAAAAAAAATCTCAACTTCATAAGGAAAAAACATACCTCTTCCTTCTTCAATAGAATGAATAACAATGATACAAAAGATTTCATGAACTGGTGACTGTTAACACTGTGCACAGCATTGCTTTGATTTCTTAATTTTTTTATTTAATCAAGCACTACAATGGGATAGCTGGTAAATTGTCTCTCTTGATATTACAATAAGTACTACATTTAACAACATTATTGATAGAAGTGGAATAACAACATTTCAATTTAAGCTCTTATAAATGCTTAGGAAAAAAATCATAAAATTACATGACTCATAGTGATTAAAGAGTTGGAAAATAATTTCAAAAGCAGTAATGCAAGGTGACATAACCATTAGCATCTTGATAGTAGAGAAGAACTTTTCTTCTTCTAGCCATTTGTGATGTAACCTGAAAAATATATTAATTTTCCAGATGTTTCATCTGCTTCTCTAAGAGATTTTAATTGTCTAGTGTCCGACTTAATTCTTACTCAATCAAGGTGAAGTTTATCACTGTCTTGAAGAGAGATCCCAGTTCTTATCACTTACTAGACTATTACTAATAGAATGCAAGCAAGAAGCTAACATATAGATGAATATCAAGTTATGTTCCATGTCAAATGCTAAAATTTTCAAAGTTATTACAAGTGGGCAACAAAACACTATAGGTTAACAGTCTGCTAGGCTTCTGTAAGTGAAATTATTTACCACTACAAAAATACGAACTGCTTTTATCAGAAAAACTCTGATAGATGGTTTTATGTTCTATCTGTACTATCCAACTGATAGGACAGTCTTCCTGTCATTAGTTTCACTCAAAAATGTTCAGGTATGCCTTTTTACAAAACTGTGCTTAAAGGATGAAAATCCCCTTAGCCAATAAGCTTCAATGAAGAATTACACTTGCAAAATATAACCAAAACATTTTCAGCACACTACAGTACAACTAAATTTCAAGTCTGATAATACAGAACTCACAAAAAAATATTGAAGTCATCAGTGAACTCAAGGCATGGAATATAAATTATTGATCAAAAACTAAATAATAAAGCCATTGAATCCATACTCAAGTGTTGGAATACAAGGAAACGCTTTGCTTCCATTTCTCTTGTATTAGGACAATCGAACTGCAGCTCCTAACAACTCCCTAGTCTTTAATAGTTTTTATATTTCTCTCTCTGCAGTTCTCCACTATAACTGCCGTGCTTTTTATAAGATCACAGAACTTTACTGTTCCATCTGCTGGTATTTCAGTAGAAAATTCAGACTATTTAACTGTAAAAACTCAGGATGTGACTCTACCCAGGTCAATCTTTTCAAAACATACTGATGATATCATCTGCTACAATTTTCCCTACACTGCTCATAGTTTTTATCTGTTTATCATTGTTTACTAGTTCTTTTGACTTTTTACATCACAGAGATATTAAAGATTGACTTAAAAAAACCCAGGAAAATTAAGTTAATTCTCACAAAAATACAACATTAAATCTTTGGGTGTGCGGTATTTTGTGGACTCTTCACTTTTCTTCATAAAAACACTCATTTTAGCAGAACAGCTAATTTAATTTGCTTTTGTTACTTCTACTTAGCTGAAAGAAATATTCTACTTCTGCTAATCCTAAAGGAAAATGACAATATTTCCTTTGTTTGAAAAAAGTGAAAGGTGTGCAAGCTGTTCTCCAGATGACAGCAATGAGCAGCAGGAAAATATAGGTCGTTTGTCACTATTTATTAGCCTTCTCAGCAAGATTGGGTAGACCTGAGGGGTTCATTTTAAGGCTCACTATCAATCACAGAAAGCTGAGGCAGCTCTAAACCTATGGCATGCTAACAGAGGTTATGAAACTGTTATATAGGAACGGTGCCTATCTGAACAAACACACATATTCATCTTTATGTAGTAAAAGAGTAATAAACAAACTGTATAGTGCAAAATAGATATTAAAAACATTTAAAGTTAACTTAGAGATTACCCAGCTCCAGTGCAAATCACCTCTCAAGAATCAAGAAGAAAGAGCTTTTTTTATCTGTTGGGCTGTAAAGAGTGGAAGAGGTGCCCCAAGTCCCAGACGGGGACTGGGCATTGCCCATCAGGGGTAAAGAGGTTCTGTGTTGAGAACAGAGAGATCTATAGTCAGTTCCTCAAAACTTTACTGAACATCTTCAGCCACTCACTCCCAGAGCTTAAAATTCCTTTAGGACCTCCCTCTCAAGTCAAGAAAACGAGCACCCTCAAGTGTGCTCAGTTACCTCCCAGCCTCTTTTTTTTCCTTTCAATACATTGTGCATTACAGCTACATCCCCAGTGCGGACACAAGTTCATCCCATGCATGATAGCCTTTCCTCTCACCTCTCCCAACAAACACTTTTCTGGGAATGAGATAAGTGTGAGTCAGTAAAGAGCTGCCCAGTCTAACTGTAACTTAGTTAACCACAAAAAATACCTGATGTTACTCTAAATATTTATGAGTTTATACTAATTAAAGCAAGAGGAGAAACTGTTAAATAATCACAAGAAATAAAGTGCAGGAAACTGGTTTGGTGGTACAGACCAGACTCAGAAACAGAGACTGCAAAAATACCCAGGGACGCCCAAATTCTTTGTGCAGTATAGCACTACACAAGTTACTTTTAAAGATGGTATCACAGGTATCTCAGTGAAGCAGTACAGAGCTCTGAAGTCAGGATAGTCAGCATACCACAGGCCATAGCCATTAACAAACTAAATCTCTACTGAAAAGAAGGAAGGAAACACTCAATTTTTTTCTGCACATAATCCTTGAATAACATATCTATACGGGCTAATCTGACTGTGCCTTATCTATCTATCTATTTATGTTTATTTTGTTAGTTTTGCTGTTCTTGTCATGGAAGTTTAAAAAGAAGACAAAACTGAAGATTACTACACATTTAGGATTTGCCTTTTCTTTTACCGGTGGCTTTAGAGCACAGTATTGGAAGAAACCTGTGAAGCAAAGCAATGATAAATGAGTAACTATGTTTTATACTTCTTTTTGGTTTAAATTGGAACAGGATTTATTGGTTTACCACTTTGTAATATATTCCCCTCACCTGATGGTATTTGCCAGATATAAGTTCCTTAAACACAGGGAAGAAAACGAAAAATGTTTGGACTAAACTGAAGGTGGAGACATAGTCATACACTTCATAGAAAGGTTGTTTACCTTATATTAAGAGACTTCAACAGGTATTTATAGTAAAGCTTTATCAGCAGAAGATTACAGAACAGTTCTGACACTGATACTTAAAATGGGTTACATAAAACCACTCTAATTTTACCTAGAATAAAACATATTTGAAATAATATATGTAGGAGAAAAACAGAACCTCATATAAAATGTGTGTAGGTTTTCTTACCATGTGTTTGAAGTTTTCCCTCCCTCCCCCTATTCTTTTATACACTTGCGAGAATTATCTGTCCATCTGTGCACACATAAAAAAGCATCAATGTACTTTACACATTTCTAAGTTTTGTGTCACCTTCTCCATCTTGCATGGAGAAAAATCTAGCAAGCTTTAGCTCTAATAACCACTTCCTTTTCTCTATTGTTCAGAAGGCTGCAATTTGCTAAAATTATGCAAAATTATTGTTAAAAGCTAAAAACATCCTTGTCTCAGCCACGTGCAGAAAACATATCACCACAGACTACATTATACATCCAAGTTCCTGCAATCACAGCACAGGAGAAAACCTTCAATCTGAAGTGACATCATAGTTATTTTTTCAAGTTTGAGTAATGAAGTGACATAATCCCCGAAGGTTGGTTGGTTTGAGGTTTCAGGGGGGTTTCGATTTTTTTTCTAAAATGAGAAATTATTAATTCCTTTAATACATTTATATTTGATCTGAATTAAATTTACCATTACTGGCAGAGTAACTTTAAAAGCACCTGACAGCATGAAACCAACACTCTAAGAAGCACACTAATGGATCCTTTCTGTTGGTCCTAAGAAGAATCCAAAGGGCTTGCAAAATTGGCAACTACAATAAACACTGACTTTAAAAGGGACACAACTACACAAAATAAATTGTTGCAATGCATTATCCTTGAGACTACATCTTGACGCCATATTCAGGATGAAATTATAGAGAATATAAACATTTTCATGATACACTGAATCATTTTGTTTCAAAAATTATTCATTAACAAATTTATTTTTTTAAACTAGTAGTGATAAGTGACTAGTTCTATACTGTGTCTAGTAGGCTAGACAGGATTGCTATCCACTGAAAAGCTACGGGTTTTGAGAAACTACATTCAACATGTTCTCTCAGTTTATGTAAGTCATAGATGAAGAAAATTTTAGGTTCCACACAAATCATTAATCAACCATTTAATGACTTACTCTCCAGAATAAAAGAGAAAAAAGGGCAGTTAAATGAGTGAAAAAAATATTTACAGTAACTAAATATAAAAGAATTTAGACTTTATCCTGGAGATAGAACATTTGAAAGTAGAAACTTCATTTTTACTGCTTGAACTGAGAGAAAACAAATTGAGAATTATACATTTATTATATTCTAAGTTCATTTCTATCTTCCTTAATTACATCAGTTGTGTCATTCAACTTCTAAAATTCACTATGAGTAAAATGCTGCTCTTTATTTTCTGTACACATTCACTTTCTGTATCATAAAAAGTGACCGGTTTGTTTTGAATTCATCTAAGCAATTAGCTACAATAGGATGTGCCTTAATGTAGTATAGTAGGGTGCAGTATAGCATAGGATAAAAAAAACTAATCCTGCACTCATAGAGGAAGGAAAGTCTCTAGCTTCATACTTCAAACTGCATACAAGACCATAGATGGTCAATGAACAAACAGCCTGATGTTACTGTTCTAAGTGAAAGGTAACTTGTTATTTAGGAAAAAAGTTAACCGTCTAACAGCACAAGAACAGATGCTGTCTCTTAGTGTAATGATTTAAATTATTCGTTATCAGTAAAAGAAAAAAAAACAAACAAAACCTTTTTCCCCTCCTACAGAATTTTGGTCTTCTTGTCAACAGTAAATCATGAGCAAATGGCCAGGAGCTAAAAGCTAAAAAGCTAGGAAGTTAAGGTGTGAAGCTCAGTACTGCTAAATTCTAAAAGATCAAAAGCCTTGATTTATTGACCAAGTACTATAAAGAACACTTTAGCACAATAACCAGGTCCAATATAATGCAGCACTCCATAAAAATGTGTTTTGCTTAGCTGCTAGTTTGACCACTAGTTAAGGTCATATCAAGAACTTTCACCTGTAAAATGAGGAAATGGTATCTTAGAAGAATCTGCTACTAACTTAAATGGATACCTCTTTCTAAATAAAGAGAATATGGGTTTTTCCTCATAGGCTCTGGTAAAAATTAAAAGAAAAACCTGACAGAAAAAGCAGGTTTTACTGTGGTTATCTTTGCTAACTTCAAAACCTGCAAAGTTAGCATCAATCATTTAGATACAACTAGCTATATCACAAAACTTACCTCCACCATTTTTCTGACACAGATATGGGAATCGCCACACATTCCCCAATCCCACAGAAAATCCAACTTGAGCAAGGATATACTGGAGTTTGCTGTTCCAAGCAGGTCTTTCATCTTCTACATCTGAGCCTTCTTCAACATCTACATCTTTTTCTTCCCGGTCATCAACCATAAGTTCACTCTTCTTAAAGGCATCATCAGAAGAGTCCTCATTAGAGAGCAGGTCCTTAACTGACTCAATGACCTCATCATCTAATTCTCTTTTCACTACCTTGCTGTTCTTAGGCATTTGTAATACGAGACAAACAGCAAGGAAGTTAAGTTCAGCTGAGACAGACAAACACTAAAGTAAGCTCTCCCTCTGCTTGGACAAAAATATTGAAGAAACAGATTGAAGATGGTGCCTGATGAGTCCTTGATACCAGTGAATCAAGAGTAATGACTTCTGTTTCTGAACGTTTGTTCTACCGAAAGTATCTGTGGGGGAAAAAAAAATAAAAAAAGATATTACACTACTATGCAGAGGAAAATTAATTTTGAAATCACGTGCTTTGTTTTACTCATTTCTGCTTAATGATTTGACAAGAGGAGAAAAAGAGAAGGAAGGGATGTTAGCCACTTCCAAACTGTAGGAAATAATTGGTCTTAAATATTTACATAGAGTACATTTCATTCACTTGCTGAGGGTTTTGTTTTGGTTTTGTTCCTAAAGACTGATGGGCTAATTGCTCATATTTTGATAGCATAACAAGATTCTTCTTAGCAGGCAATAATGGGATATGCACTTTACATAAAATTTAGGAGCCTAATTCCATTACTTCCTGACTTTACAGCTGTACTTGAATTTATTAAAAGTATATTTTAACCTAAGTAGATTAAGTTGTTCAGTCCATTTCAGAAAGTCATGCATCAATTAAAATTTTGATATATGGAATGCACTTGGTGCTTCAAAAGCAAGGGTGACTTATTTTCCTGTTATTCTTCACCAAGGAATATATAATCACAACCATAGTTTCAAAGGAGAGATGTTCGTCTCTTACGAGCTTTGATGCTTTAGATATTTGTAATTATTTCCTATTTCTAAGAAACTATCTGAAATACCTGAAAAACCATAACCAAATACACCTAAAAGGCCTACTGTTTCAAACTTATATGTACAGAGACAAAAATGCCCACATTTGAATGTGTTTTTCTTAAACACAAGGAATCATTTAAAAAGACAGTCAGACTTGCTTGCAGCTGCTGCACTGAAGGTAACCATAATATTTTGGGGAGGAATGTTTTTCAGTAAATTCTTCTCTAATCACATGGGATAAAACTAGTATGTGCAAAGCCATCTGCACAATTAAGAGTCTTAAAAGGGATTTAAATTATGTGTTAAGCTTCATGAAAGCCCTAAAGAGGGTATACACAAGAAGTCTAATCAAGAACTGCTAACTGATGAGAATCAGAAATTACTCCAGGAAACATAAGACCTTTCAGCTTTTGCTTATGGACTTGCTGCAACATCTGGTCTATAGTACAAAGGCTGTATCATGTCCTGACAAACTTTCATGCAGTAGAGAACTGCAAGGTACAGTTTCCACAGTAACTGAGAGATGAAGCACCTCATGGCTGCTTCTGTGACAGACCCAAAGGAAAGACGCTAAGCCACTGGAACCCAGCACAAAGCTTATCAAGATGAGACTTTACAGCAACAGAAATAAAACCTCTGTCACCACAAGTACTATCACTAGCCTCCTAGCCAACAGGGCAATTACCTTTTCCAATAATTTCCAAGGATTTGGAAGTTGAACTTCACTCCAGTTGCCTACTGAACTCCATTGTAACCTCTTTTCACTCATTCCCTAGACTCCCAACACTGTCTTCTCACTTTTCCTTCTGTTACTGCCTCCTCTCAGCAACTCCAGTTCTGGCAGTCAGCCCAAATTTTTTAAGCACAGTAGAGCCTACTTAGCTTGTGATCTGCTTCATGTTCACCAATGTCACTGGAGGGTTCAGGGTCCTATAAACCGTCCTTCTGCCATGCAGTGGAACTAGTATCAGGCTTTGACTTGATACCAGTTCTTAAAAGAAAAAAAAATTAAGCATATGAGCTATACACAGAACAGTAGAATGGGGAAAGAGAGTTGTTTAGACAACAGAGAAATCTTAACACAGTATCCTTCATATCTGGGCTAAATAATGACTGTTTGAGCCTCTTTTTATCTGTTCTGTCCTTTGCATTGTGAAGTCTTTAAAGCACTCCACTCTCTTCTAGTTCATATATGATGAGCTCTTAGCTCTGACTGAGATACCTATGTAGACACAAAATGCATACACCAGTAATACATTATGTTGAAGCATTTAAGTAGTCCTAATGGAGCTCTGGACTATAAACCACAGCATCTGGTACTTCAAACACTACTTTTAGTCACATTTCAAACATTTTTTTTCCTTTTGTTCCACTGATGTAAATTAGAGCAGCTTCTCAGTTCCTGTAATTAGTAACAAGCTCAGGGATTACATTAAAATGAAACAATTTTTTCTCCGTATTTAATATAACAGCTGCACATGTGGAACTGTCTGTAGGTCTGAAATCCTTCTCTAACTGCAATAAGCAAAAGATATTTTCAGTCAAAAAGGCACAAGTCATCCATTAGTATTTACTGAAATGTTCTAAAAGGTCATATCTGTATTAATTATTTCAGATTCAGTAACTTGCAGGGCAGTAATATGATTTACCTGGAGCTCTCGCAATTGAGTTAATTCCAACAGAAATTGCATCATTCTATCCTATCATGCATTAAACATTGTATTGCTACACTTCAAGATAAACTAGGCTTGATACTTTTACTCCTAGCATAATAACGTATTAATTTCCCTTTAATTAACCTTCCATTAAGCAGGACATTATCCACAGAACTACCATTATACAGACTTGCAATATTTGCAGGGTTTGAGAAAATGTGGGAGACAAACTCAGTAGAATGGTCCACAGTTTTAACAGTACTGGTTTTCTAATTGAATATGTTATTATTGGCCAGACTGCACCAAGGATACAGGACAGTCCTTCAGGACACATCACAAATCCAAAGGCAGTCCTCAATTATCAGAGTTAACAACTTGGTCTCTGTATTAAAGGAGTTGGTACTGAACCAAACGAGGAGTCCTAGCTCACCAGATGCTACCATCAGGTACAAAGGTTTGAAGTGTGGTCCCAGCTGGTATGTGCAAGGACCCTGCCAGTCTATGCTCGGCGCTCCCAGATCACAGTCAGTGATGCACAGGGAAGCCTCTCTCTTCGATCCAAATTAAACCCACGCAGAAGGCTGATATCAAACTACTCAGCTCAAGCTCAGTCTAGATATGAATGCTCCCGAGTGAAGACTGAATAGGGAGAAACTGAATAAGGTTACTCACCAGCACAGTTTAGATAAACATGAACCACTGAACAAGTTTGCTTTCTCTTTTTTTTCCCCCCATATCACAGTATTGAACTTTAACACTTCAACATATAAAATGTTATTTTAGGTTCCCACATCATTTGGATGTAGTCCAGTATTGAACTGAAGTTCTTCATCAGCATCAAATTAGGAAATATCACACCAAATTCTCTTAAACTCCTTCTTCAGTTAGTTCCACCACTAGTTACACCTTCTACACTGCCCCATGCAGTAATACAGCATTATGTGATGGACGTTTTCTCCTAAGTATCATTTAAAAACTTAAATAACAAATCACCATTTTACTAAGGACTTATAAAACTAACTATTATTACATTAGGACTCCCAAGTCCTAAATCCTGTCAGGAATTTTAAAACATTACTATGCTATTACCAGTACCTTGGATTAAAAGTAAAATGTCTAAAATATCATTTAGTCCTATTAAGGCTGTTTGTTTGTAGGTAGGAATTTTTTTCTCTGTCTTGGATTTAGATCATGGAATTTGATCAACTGGCTTTGCTCTGATTTTCAGGTAGTTTGTCATCCTTTTCGTGACTCAAATGATATCACCTGTCAGATAAAACACTGAAGGGGAATTTTTATCATCACATTTACTGAAGAATATGTTTCTCTGGACTTGTACACAACTGAAATGAGCAAATAAGGATGGTATCCCTTTTCATATGTAAAATTACATCTACAAAAAAAATCTAAAATTAAATGGACAAATCTCTGTATTGTTTGAGGGAATTTAACTGAACGGAAATTGATAAACAGCTAGAGGAAATTGGTTCAGCTAGAAGAACATTTAGAAAATTATTCTGTCATTGAAATAACACCAAGCTATAATCTGAGTTAGCATAAACAAATTTTTGGAAAAAACTTACTAAACCAAACAAATAAGTTATATTTTGATTAGGTCTTACTAGCATTGTCCCACATCTTCATTCGTGAAGCCTAGCCATGATGACTAGCATTGTCCCTGATATTTTAAAATCTATTTCTTTCTCATAGTGGAACATAAAACAGAGTGAGTCTTTTTTGACATATCAAGTAAACTCTAGACTCCAACTTCCTCTCTCAAAACACAGTGAGAATTTTGTTATTTTCTTCTGTGGAGGAAGAATCAAGCCTTAATGCATCAGCATGCAGAAGTAAAGTAACCTGATTAGACTGCCACATTACTAGCAGATTAAGCAGTAATAATCCCTTGCAACAAGGAATTCAGACCCAAATTAGCTCTCTGGGAGATCCAGGCTCACTACAGAATTTTTACTTCAGCTGCAGGCCTGCATTCACAAATCCTGGCAAATTCACAAAATCCACTGACCAAACTGCAAGCATTTGCAGTAAGACCCAAAGGAACTTCATTAGTCAAAGCACTAAAAGACACACTGAAAAACTTTGCTTCACACCCTTTTCTCACAGTCTTTCTTGTATAGAATGTGTAGTAAGGGAGTTGTGCTGATTCTGTCCAACACTCTCTGCTCCTCTCACCGTTACACTGGTAATGAATCTTAGGCTCCTTTCGACACATCTCTATCAGACAGCTCTGCATGCCAATATACAGGCACCCACTAGAAGAACATATACTTCTAGTTGTCTCAACTGTGTAATACAAGTAAACAACTAAAAGTTATAAGGCTGGAGATTTTGCCAACATGTACAGAAAAAAGGCACAAAAAAAGTCTCACCAATTTGAAAGTATAAATGAGTACAACTACCCCATGCTCTTGGAATTACAGCCTCTATAAAAAGCCATTTGTAAGGTAATTTCATGTTTAAAACATCCCACAATATTATTGCAACAACTAACTAAATGTTAAAGAACTTCTAGCATTGCCTTTCTGACATAAATTACAACACAATAATTTTACATTGTGTTCCTTTTTAAAACCAGCAGTTCCCTCTAAAAAGGAAAGGCCAAAAGCTCTCCATTCTTTTCTAACACAGTGTACTTTTTATATTTTTATAATCTTACTTTTACATACGATGAAAACATAGCAATTTGGTAAAATTACCTACATTTAATTTTTAATGCATTACAAATAATCCTCAAATCTTCCCTGATCAACAACTGTTTCAATCTTCAATATGAGTTGGAAAGAAGGGGGAAAAAATTAAAATCATGAGTTCATACTTCATAAAAGACTATAAAGAAAGTCCAGACTTTCTAGAAGGCTACTGTCATATCATAAAACCAAACAAAAACAAAATCAACAAACAAAAAACACAAACAAAAAAACAGACCAAGAAAAGAATGGGTACCTTTTTAAGTTCAATGTTTGTCATTAAAGGAATAAAGAGATCAATGTTCTGTTCTTCAGAGCACTGTGTTCTTCTCCTATGAAGCAATTAACATACCAATATGCTACACAGGGTAGTAAAATGCAATAAAAAGCTGCAGCCAGTTCACATTACTTTAATCTCGGCTTTGAAAAAATGCAGTGTACCAGCCCAGTCCCACAAGCTTACGTCTTACATTCCTGTTCACCAAATCTTCACCTTGACTCCCAATGAAGAAACCAGGATGATTCAGCAGAGGACACAGAACTAAAAGTCAGAATTCTCACCATGGCATATGTTCACAGAAGATTTTTATTGATATTCATGCCAAAGGTTTCAGTCTGTATGAAATCACTGCAGGAGAACTATACGCAAAGGTGAAGAAGAGAAGCCTTTGCACCAAAAGGAAACCTACAGAATGCATTTTAAACATGAATCTATGAGCTGGGAAGAAGTACAATGGGAACAACCAATATAGAAAAACAAAAACCAAAATCTTAGGAGCAAGGGACTGCTGTGGGTCTACAAAAAGGAATGTGGCCACTGGTGCAGACAGGCTGAGAAGAACAGCTAATGACCATCACATTTGAGTGAGAAAGAGAGGAAGACTGCAGGAGCAGAGCACGTTTTGTGGGAGTACTGTGATTGTGAAAAATGGCTATCACTGGAGGAATCTGTGTACAGATAATTATTTCAGCAAGAGTTACACTGTGTTACAGTACTCATTGCACAGACTGAATTACTGCTGCAATGCAGCATTGTGTTCTTTGGCGGAAATAGGAATATGCACCATAGCCTTTTTGCCTAGCCAAGCCCATTTGTATCTATCTACTGAAGCAGCCACCATGCTGCTCTTCAGCATGAACTACACGATCTAGCATTTTGCCCTACCTAGTTTAATACGGCCTGTCAGTAACAGATAGAGATTTGATAGGTGCTTAACTCAATCGTAATTATTCTACAAACTTGCATTAGCATGTCTCAGAAAACATCACTGAAGAATGCAGAGAAATCAATGTTATACGTACACAACATCATAAAAAAAAAAAAAGAGTTCTGTGGGCTATGGGAGACTTGAAAGCATTAGAAAAAGTGAATGCTTTTTATTCTGTTGTCTATAATTTACACTATAGCAAAACTATTTAAAAATGCAAGACTAAATTCACATCTTCTGCAGATATGGGTAGTTACACAGACTTCACTAACACTAACACATTTGTTTCATACTGCTGGGATATTTATTCTCAGTTCCTACAAAATGTTCTTCCTGGCTTCATCTTACATCAAGAGCCTGCACAGATTCAAATGCAGACAATTTCTGGCCCAGATTAGTTTCCTCAAATTTTAGTTACAGGAGAATACTTTCTACTATTATAAGACAAACAAAATGATTTGACAAAAATAGCAAAATTTCTTTCTCAGGATTGTTCATTATCAATAGACTTGATCTTAACAGCTTGTATTACTACTTTCGAATCACTGGCCAAACAAATACTTAAGAGACAGATTGTTACAACCTGTCATTTTGCTCTTTTCATTGAACATAAACTCTAAAGATTTTATTGCTTTACTGTAGTTTCTCACCTGCTTTCACAGATTTCTCAGTATTTTCTTCTCACAAATCAACTTCAATTATATACTTCACAGACTTACAGTATGAGCTAACTGTAATCTCCTATTCAGATGGAGAAAATGTATCACTTATTCTACAGTCTTTTATTTACATGTACTTTATTGAAGAAACAAATTCAGTAGTTACCACTCTTCCAGCTGAAGACAAGTAAAGTAATCTCACCAATTATGAAAAAACTCTACCCCTTGTTGGTCCAACTCGAAAGGTGTAACTACTGGCAACTTGAAACAAAATCTCCATTTTGTAACTTCACCATATAAGATACAAGAGGACCATGGGTTTATTGTACAATCTTATCACAGTTCTCAGAAGTGAAAGGATATAAAAGTATATTTAGTATTTCATTAAAGTACTAATGTTAATTTAAGTCATAAAATCAAGTACTGAAAGTTTGACTTTATCAGACACATAGTTGCTCTGAGACCCTAATTGTCTGCCCTCAGTGCTTTAGAATGTTTTACAAGTAAATCAAGCAGTCCTTGGGAGGAATTTATGTGATTATTTCTTCCTCTGTTTTTTATGCATAAGCAAACAAGCTGAACTGATCATAGATGAGTTAGCAGAAATCTTACTTCCTCTGATTATTTAATTTCATTATATAAATCATGCTTTTAAGTAATGTTACAATAAATCCCTATGTTTTTAAAAAGAAACACTGCAAATGTCTTATTGGAGTTACCATCCCTTCTCCATTTTGGCTTAAGGAGAGCATGCTGAATCATTAACACTGCAGTACACATTTCTGACTCTTGAAATGCAGAAATACCATTTGCCAGCAGCAAAAAATTATTTTCCCAAATTGGGAAGTAGACTAGTGGCACCATGACTCAAGACACTGCTGTCCACAGCGTTACATAACCTTTTCCTTTGCTTTCTCCCATACAAATAAGGAATCCCTAGTCTTAGGAGTGAAGGATAAGAATGCAGAGATCTGTTTCAGTGTAGACATATGGGAAGTTCAGCCCAGTTATTGCCATCACCTAAAGCAACCATTCTGGCAGTTACCACCATGCTTTCACATTACTTTGTATGGGCTTGCCAGGTTTTGTGCTTCCAGCTCTTCAGTAGAATAGCACTGTTTTGTCAATGATACTTTTTTTCCTAAATTATTTGAGAACATTTTTCGAATAATGGCAATGTTACTTTGAATCAATTTTCAAGGAAGAAGGGAGTTGCTCAAGATGCCACCTGCTGATATGTCAAAGTTATTCTGCAACTGAGAATTCAGAGATCTTTAAAGTCAAGTGGAAAAGCTACTACCATTGCTATGGTGATCTATAAAACATAGGACTGAAAACTGTCCTTCTAAAATCAACAGGTATTTTGTCTTTTAATTAAGAACACTATTGCTTGATATGAGTGAAACACTACAATGGAAAGTAGTTGTGGATACAGGTGAACATGTCCTTATGTTGTGTAAGCTTCTGGTACTCTAGAGAATTTCAGAAAAAAGTCTTCCCAAAAAGATTCCTACCATGAATACTTCCCAAGTGCTGTAATTTCTTGCCACCTGAGCAGCAACTACTCCAACAGATCTTAACAATGCAATTTGTATTAAAAGGAATAGCAGCAATTAGTAGGTTGTGCTTCTGAATAACCTGTGATATTTTTATTTTCTGACAAATTTGGTATTTTAAAAGTTTTGCACATACAGGCTTTTGCAACGTGAAAAGAAAAAAAAAACTCCCTAAGAATAAGACATGAAAGGTCAACAGGAATCAGCTTATGCTGTAAAACTAGTTTCAAGATGCCTCGGTAGTTTCACATACTCAAGTTGCACTACTGGTGAAACATCTGAACAGCTATAAAACGGTTTTGTTTTTCATGTACAGATCAAAACCCATGGGACTTTTTGTTCTTGAGTCTCAACTGCAGAGCTGAGCCCAAAGGGAGTGTCTGATAGGCACTGAATGCAGGCTATAATTCTATCATTATCTTAAGATGGTCTATGTGCAAACAAAAATCTTCTGTATTAGCCAAGACAAAATTAAGCAATCTTTCCTAAGTATTTTTTACAGTTTCCTTTTTAATGTGATGCTGATAATGGGAAATACACTGCTAAACAGAAAGAAGCTGAGTATGTTGTCATTATTTTTTTAATCAAATGGAGTAAGCTGGCTGCAAAATACAACCAGTGTACATCAGATAACAAAATCTTTACCTTATTTATAATTTTCTTTGGGGAGGGGAAACAGAGTATTGGATCCCTGTCACAGCAACTCATCGACGGCGACGTACTACTTAAAAATTATTAGGTTTCTCTTAGAAATCCACCCTACAGCAGTGAACTTGTTATGTAGCAATACCACATGGAAAATAAAATGGCGGATGTGGTCTTTTACAAATAAAACAAAGTGCAATTTACTTAAACACATCAAATCCCATCACAACCCCTCATATGGCAGGTCAGTGTGATTGTGTAGCCACATTTCAATCGTCTCATTTACTTCCACAACAAAAGCAACAAAATTCTTCTTGTGCAGAAATTCCAGTCTGCTCTAATACTACAAAAATCAGAACAAAAACAGTCAATGTGAGCATAGAAAATAAGAAGGATTAACAAGCAAATCAAAGAGAAGAAGGAGAAAACCGCAGGTCTGAATCCAGTCGGTGGATATGCCGTCGCACAGGGTGGGCTGCAACCATCAAAATCCTGAACAGAAAATAAATCCAAGAGGCACGAAGGTAGGGAGAAGGTCCTCATTACCATACCCACCCAAACATGGCTGACACCGGGGCGCACCAGCCCCCCGCCCGCCGGGGTTGCCTCCGCCTTCGCGGGGCGAGAGACGCGGGTGGCACTGCGCTGGGAGGCACCGTGCCGGGAGACGCCCACGCTCCGCGGCACAATGCAGCGCCCGGGCCCGGCCCTTGCCCCCGGCGGCGATGGTGCCCCGGACAGCTTCCTTACCGCCCGGCACGGTGAGGTCGCCCTGCTCTCCCAGAGCCCAGGGCAGCCCGTGCGGGGAGGCGCATCTCCACGGTGCTCCCGGGATGGAAACAGCCCTCGCCCCCGCTCCTTCCGAAACACGCGCTACACGTGCATTCGAGGTGTTTTACGCAACACGCGGGAGATGAATGAAATTTCTTTCACTCGTGGTAGAAAAAGGATGTAAATTCTTCGCCCTTCCCAATAACAATAACTGAAACAGCCCTGTACATCCTTTTAACCTACCGCCCAGTTAAAGCACATGGGCGGTTTCCAAGGGGCGCTCGCTATTGTCTCCCGAGGGCCGGCTCTCTCCCCACCAGCGAGAGCTGGCGCCGGGGCGAAGTCAGCCTCTCTGGTGGGCTGGTGAGAGCCCCCCGCCGCCCGCAGGAAGGCGGACAGCGGGCAGAAAGGAACCCCCCCGCACATCCTGCCCCTTCCCGCCCGGCGACACACACGAGGCCGGCGGGGCGGCCACGCTGCCCCCGCGGTGGGGCCGCACGGCAGCGCTGGGAAAGCCCGGGGCCGCCCCGCCGCGGCCACTGCCCGCCCGCTCGCCCACCCCGCGCACACCCGCACAGCGCTCGCCGCCCTGCTGTGCCGTGCCTTTTCCTTGCCCTGCCGTGCCTTGCCATGCCTTACCTCCGCCCGCCTGGCGTCAGCTGCGGAAAGGGGGGGTCGGGTACCCCCGCGGGCGCGGATGGCGAGCGGGGCCGTGCGGGCGCGAGGCTCAGCGGCGGGCAGGCGGCGGCAGGCACATCTGCCCAGCCCTCGCTGCGGCGGCGTTTAAAGACAGACATAAAAGCGGCGGGGGGAGAGAAAGGGGGAGGGCAGCGCCGGGCCGGGGGAGCCGCACCTCCTGACGCAGGGAGGAGCGCTCACCACCCCACGCCGCCCCCCCCCTCGCTTGCAGCAGCATCTCCTCCGCCGGAGGCGGGCGGGGAGGAGGTAGACGCGGCAGCAGGAGGAGGAGGAGGGAGGCGCCATCAGCAGCGCCGCGCCAAAATCCCTGCGGCCACGCTTGGGCACCGCGGGTGCCTCATTTCTATGCTCATCTCTATCCTCTGCCGCCTTTGCTCCCCGCCCGAACGCGTGACGACTCCCAAGTCCCTTGTGCCGCTCACACGGGCTGCGAGCGGCCCGCCCTGGGCTTCCTGGTGGCGGGAGAGCGGAATATGGGCAGGGGTTGGCCTCCTGGGAGGCCTGGAGGCGGGAAGTGGGCACACAGGTGGGAGCTTCCTTGGGGAACGCGGAGGTTTTCCAGAAGGAGGTTGAAGGGGAATGAGGAGTGTAAGTCCGAGGAAGGAAGAGGGGGCAACCAGGAGCAAGGGGGCGATCGCAGCGAGTACATCTGTGTGCTAGAGTCCGGGAGGCGGCTGGGAGCCACTAGGGGTAGAGAATCACAGAATATGCTGAGTTGGAAGGGGCCCACAAATATCGAGTCCAACTCTTAACCCTGTGCAGGACCGTCCCCAAGAGTCACACCATGTACCTAAGAGTATCATCCAAACGCTTCTTGAACTATGGCAGGCTTGGTGCTGTGACCACAGTGGACTGAGTAGGAGCAAGCCTAGAGGCTGAAGGAATGAAGACTGTGAGGAGGATGGAAGGCACCGACCATCTCCGTGGTGATAGTGCACAGATTCTTGTATTTACTGCAGTCACATGAAGGTGACGTTTCGCTTCAACACCCCCCCTAAACATTCTGTCTTGAAGTTTATTTGTTCACTGCCCTTCTGTCAGCTTTTTCTTGGCTTGCATTTTACTTTGGGAAATGAAAACAAAAAGGCAGATCGATCACATCTGGAAAGGAAGGCTTGTAGTAAAGATGAGGAAGTGAGCTGTTCAAAGGCGCAGCAGCCAGATGGGAGAGACACATTGGCTTTGATGAAGATAGGCACAGTGGAATGGAGGGTGAACTGGTTTTGATGTTCACTATGTGAGCAGTTATTGCAACAGCTTCAATCTTAACACATGCTGAATAAAAATACATAACCTTATTAAACCATGTGAATCAAGGAGTCATTTTCCTTGAAAGAGTAAGGAAGATAGTCTGCCTAGCTGATTTACATTTCCTTCCTATTTTAGTGAGAAACCTGTGATACAGACTTATTTTCATTTTTGCTTCATTATAAAAGTAATTCATCACAGCATTGTGCGTTTCTCATTGTTGCTAGTCCACTTTAATAATTTCCACAATGTATGTCAACGATGTGTAAAAGCAGTCCTGTAACAGATTTTGCACCGAATGATTAAATATTGTTTGCAATTCAGTAAAAATGAACTTACCTTGAGTAAGTTTCTAATTGTGAAATAAGCTTCTTTTATAGTAAGTACTAATAAGAGGAATAATTCATGCTCTCTTTTGGCAGATCATGAGTGATACTTTATTTAGTAAATGAACTAGTAGTGTTATCAGATGACTGCATAGTTAATAGAAATAGGAAAAGGTCATTCCTAGATCCCTTTAAATTCTGTGTACCGTTAATGATGAGCTTAGATCTGTGTTACGGTCCTACACACACATACAGAAAAAGCCTCATTTGCTGGTCAGACTTTCAGTGTATCTGTTCTTGTAACTCAGAAAGTTTGAGGACAGAGAGAAAAAATCTAAGTGGAAAGCAAGAAATACCAACATGACAAAAAACCATTATCCTAAAGCAAAGGTGAAATGCTAATGTACAAAACCTCTACCTTGTCAAAACTTTAGAGACAAAAAAGCACAAGCAGAGAAAACAACTGGAAGAAAAGCAGTTGTGCCAATTTTATTTTCCTGCTAGGTTTTGCTATCTTGTTACTTGCGTAGAGGTTTTAAATATCCTGAGTTGGAAGACACCCGCAAGGATCATCGAAGTCCAACTCCTGGCTCTGCACAAGACAAGCATCAAAAATCACGTGTGTCTGAGAGCATTGTCCAAACACTTTTTGAACTCTGTCAGGCTTGATACGCAACCACCCTCTGGGTGAAGAACCTTTTCCTAATATCTAATCTACACCTCCTCTGACACAACTTCAAGTCATTCCCCTCAAGGCCCTTCACCATCTTCATTGCCCTTCTTTGGACACTCTCTAATAGCTTAATATCTTTTTTATGTTGTGATGTCTGAAACAAGGTGAGGCCGCCCCAGTGCAGAGCAGAGCAGGACAATCCCCTCCCTTGACCAACTGGTGATGCTTTGCCTGATGCCCCCCAGGACACGGTTGGCCCTCCTGGCTGCCAGGGCACTGCTGACTCATATTCAACTTGCCATCAACCAGGACCCCCAGATCCCTTTCCTGCCAATGCTTTCCAGCATCTCATCTCTTAATCTGTACATAAATCTCGAGTTGCCCCATCCCGGGTGCAGAATCTGGCACTTGTCTATGGCAAACTTCATATGATTGGTGATTGCCCATTTCTCTAATTTGTCGAGGTCTCTCTGCAGGGCCTCTCTGCCTTTGAGGGAGACAACAGCTCCTCCCAGTTTAGTGTCGTTGGTAAACTTACTTAGTATTCCTTTGAGTCCTGCATCCAAGACATTTACAAACACATAGAAGAGAACTGGGCTTAAGATAGAGCCCTGCAGAACCCTGCTAGTGACCAGTCACCAGCTTGATGCTACCCTATTTACTATAACCCTTTTCACTCGACCCATGAGCCAGTTGCTCCCCCATTCCATGATGTATTTATCCAGCTATGTGATGGACATTTTGTCTCCTATATAACAAATATGTAACAAATATAACATGTTTTATAATTTTGTTGAACGTAAACATGTATGAAATAAGTAACTTAACGTTTTTACACCTATTTTAACTAATGAATAAGTGCAATCTTAATTAGCAATGAACTGAGTTCTCTAAAAGTCTCTTCTACCCTGAACTATTTATATTTCTTAGATTGATGGTATGCTATTCAGTAATAGGTGAAAGTTAAGAATAACATTCCTGTAACTAAAGTGAAGTAGACAAGCCCATACTAAAAAAGGACTAAATATGAGTCAGTATACACCAGTATGTTTGAATGGAAACCATACTAAGTGGTTGTCATTATTACTGGTTAAAAATCATACCTCAGGTTTAGGGTCTTGAACTTCCAGGACAGATCAGTTTAGTGATTCAGACTTCTCTGTAAAATCTGTTGCATATTTCAATAAAGACAGTTTCTTGTTAAATGAGCCTTTTGCATACAAGTATCATTAATATTCTCAGTGCATGTCAATTACATTTTTTCACATGCTGGCTAAATGTGAAATTAGATAGTATTGCATCTTGCTCCTTTTGAATCTGTCACTGTTGTTAATGTTCTCTCTTTGTCTCAATGTTAGCTCAGCAGTGAATTTCAGCTTCAGCTATTGCAATTCAGAATATTGTGGATTGTAAACTGAGTAGTATCAGTAATTATCAACTATAATGATTTGTATAAGAAGCAGCCATTCCTATTTTTTCCACTTTTTTTTCAAAAAACCTCATGATCCAGTAATTCTGAATCACTTAGATCTTTTTCAACCTAAATTTTTTATTTTTAAAATAGCTTATTTTGTTGAGAACTGAAGCAGTCTATTCAAGAAATTAAAATTACACTTTGTCTCCAACCATAACAGAAGGATTCTATTAAAAAAAAAAAAAGTAAAAATGTTTTATGTAAGTTGCCTATTTTGACTGATTTTATGGTAACAAACATGTTGAGAAACTTCAAGTGAACAGCACAGAACCACTAAGTCACTGTGACTTCTTATTGCAGCATCATTCTGACTGCTCTTAGTTCTCTAGGAGATGGCATCTGGTCAGGATTCTGAAGAAGATTTTTCCTTATAACTCAGAACATGAATTATTTTCTTGGACATAGTAAGCATGGATTACTGACTGCAGCATCTGATTTTGTGTTCCAGAGACATTTAGAAAGGCACCTCCCCAGTCTGGGGCAAATCAAAGTGCATTGCAAGAATTGGGTCTGTATAGGGATTAAAATACTCAGTTCCAGGAACACTGTAAATTGAGGGTATGGCTAGTTAGGATTTGAAATGTGTGTTTGAAGTTTAATTTTCACTAAATTGAAAGTTTAAATATAATTAATGGAATGGTATATTGACCATTGTTTCTTCAGCAGAATGAGTGACGTACATACCCTATTTTACTCAGAGAAAAATGAATTAGCATTCAAAATATTATTCAGATAGATACAAACTGTCATGTAAACAAACATATGAATTTTGTTTCTGAAAATAATACAGAAGGTACTGCTTACTAAGGAATGCTTCCATGTGTTATCACAGAATCACAGGATATGCCGAGTTGGAAAGGGCCCACAAGGATCATTGAGTCCAGCTCCTGGCCCTGCACAGGATCATCCCCAGGAACTCACACCATGTGCCTGAGGGTATCATCTAAATGCTTCTTGAACTCTGTCAGGCTTGGTGCTGTGACCACTTCTGTGAAAAACCTGTTCTGGTGTCCAACCACCCTCTGGGTGAAGAACCTTTTCCTAATATCCAATCTAAACTTCCTCTGACACAACTTCAGGCCGTTCCCTTGGGTCCTGGCCACTGGCCATCACAGAGAAGAGATCAGTGCTTGCCTCTCCTCTCCCCCTCACGAGGAAGTTGTAGACTGAAATGAGGTCTCCCGTCAGTCTCCTCCAGGCTGAACAGACCAAGTGACCTCAGCTGCTCCTCACACGGCTTCCCCTCAAGGCCCTTCACCATCTTCATTGCCCTTCTTTGGACACTAACTGATAGCTTAATATCTTTCTTATATTGCAGTCCCCAATATTCAAGTTGAGGCTGCACCGGTGCAGAGCAGAGCAGGACAGTCCCCTCCCTCGACCGGCTGGCGATGCTTTGCCTGGTGCCCCCAGGACACGGTTGGCCCTCCTGGCTGCCAGGGCACTGCTGAGTCATATTCAACTTGCCATCGACCAGGACCTATACAAGACATTATGAGAATCTCAGAAGTTATATTCTCCATTTAAATCCAGGAAACTTATATGCTTAACATAAAATCATAAAATCATAGCAATAAAATCATACCCAGAGGAAGTTCTTTCTGATTCCCAAATCACTGAGACTAAAAAAAGAACGTTACAGCAGCTCAAAACGGTACATGAGTTAAAAATAATTTCCTCTCACGATGTATTGTATCCAAGACAGTTCATTTTCCAGAAAGTTGCTGGGAATGTGTTTTTCAAGTAAATTAATACTTTTATGATAGAATTAAATAGGGAGGAGCTACTATTTCAATTACTGCATTTCAGAATAACATGTAAATAGCTGAATCTAATATTAAGACAAAAGAGTGTTTATTTTCAGAAATCTCCAAAAGACTTTTACAGTTTTAATTAATGATAAATTAAGTTTTGTGACAGCAAGGAATAAAAAGCATAGGATGTTCAGTTGCAAGCCATCCATGAGAGATAATTAAATGCACTTAGGCAAATAAATGCACACCTCTGCAGAGTATTGGAAACTATCAAAGGAACCTGAAAGTGCACAAGTCCATGAGACCTGATGAGATCTGCAGGTCCTGAGGGAACCACTATCCATCGTATTTGAGAAGACAAGGCAGTCTGGTGAAGTTCCCACTGACTGGAAAAGGGGAAACATAACCCCCATATTTACAAAGGGAAACAAGGAAGTCCTGGGAAACTACAGGCTGGTTATTCTCACCTCAATGCCCAGCAAGATCCTGGAGCAGATCCTTCTGGAAACTGTGCTAAGGCACATAGAAAATAAGGAGGTGTTTCGTGGTAACATGACTTCACTGAGGGCAAATTGTGCCTGTCAGATTTGGTGGCCTTCTATGGCAGGGTTACAGTAGCAGTCAGTGAAGAGCAACTGACATCACCCACCTGAACTTGTACAAAGCATTTGACACTGTCCTGCATGACATTCAAGTCTCTAAACTGGAGAGACAGATTTGATGCATGAACCACTCAGTGGATAAGGAATTGGCTACTCAGAGTCACAGGCAATGGCTTGATGTCCAAGTGGAGACCTGTGACGAGTGGTTGATATTGGGGCTGGCACTGTTTAATGTCTTCAGCAATGACATGGACAGTGGGAGCGAGTGCACCCTCAGCAAGTTCGCAGATGATAGGTGTTGGCAACATACTGGAGGGAAGGGATGCCATCCAGAGGGGTCTTGGCAGGTTTGACAGCTGCACCAATGCAAACATCATGAAAGTCAACAAGGCTAAGTGCAAAGTCCTGCAGCAGGGTCAGAGCAATCCCAGGCGCAAGTACAGGCTGGATGGAGAATGGATCAAGAGTAGCTCTGAGAAGAAGGACTTGGGTGTGTCTGTGAATGAGGAGCTTGACATGACTTGGCAACATGCACTTGCAGCCCAGAAAGCCAACCATATGCTGGGCTGCATCAGAAGCAGCGTGGCCAGAAGGTTGACACCTCTACTCTGCTCTCATGAGACCCCACCTAGAGTATTGCATCCAGCTCTGGGGTCCTCAGCATAAGAAGGATGTGGACCTGTTGGAGCAAGTCCAGAGGAGGGCCACGAAGATGATCAGAGGGCTGAAGCACCTCTCCTATGAAGACAGGCTGAGAAAATTGGGGCTGCTCAGCCTAGAGAAGAGAAGGCTCCAGGGAGACCTTATAGCACCTTCCAGTACCTAAAGGGGGCCTACAGGGGAGCTGGAGAGGGACTTTTTACAAGGGTGTGTAGTGATAGGACAAGAGGTAATTGTCTTAAGTTGAAAGAGAGTAGATTTAGATAGGTAATAGGAAGAAATTCTTTACTGTGAAGATGGTGAGGCACTGGAACAGGTTGCTCAGAGAGGCTATGGACTCCCCTTCCCTGGAAGTGTTCAAGGACAAGTTGTATGGGGATCTGAGCAAACTGGGCTTTTGGAAGGTGTCCCTGCCCATGGCAGGGGGGTTGGAACTAGGTCTTTAAGGTCCCTGCCAACCCAAACCATTTTATGGTTCTGTGATTCTATGAATGCTCTTTTGTACAGACCGTTCTAAATGCCCATCCAGGTCATAGGGAAAAGAACAAATTCTCTGATGCAGAAAATAGAAGAAAAAAAGTCAGAGTCATGGGTGTCATTGCTAGGACTGTGCTAAGAGAATAATTACTTTGAAAATTGGGAAGCCAGCAGTTTACTGACTTGCTGTCTTTATATCAGAAGTGGATTTGTCTTGCAACACAGCATTCAAAAAATAAAATGTTTACATAGCAGTCTAAGGCTTTCACCTTGTCATATACTCAGCTTTAGCACTTCAAATTAATTTAAACCATTATACTTTAGGCCATACACACACATAAGCTTCACATAATAGTTCAACATACAGCTGAGCATAGTGATCTGTTCATGTCTTGTACTACGTCTTGAATGAAGTGATAAAATAAGAAAATGTCATGAAGTTTCCTAATTTTTTTGAAGCTTGCAGAGTAGTCATTTAAAGAAAATTATTTTTGCTTGTAGAACAATATGCCACATTTTGAGTAGTATATACTGAGATCTCAGTTCTGAATGGCCTTCATGTTCAGTTCATGCCTGAAACTGCACAATACTTAGAATTTTTCCTTACGTTCGAGCTACGTAAACTATTTTAAATATAATTCTTTTCTATGCTGTGGTGTTTTTTTGTCATGACATCTCATCATGAGATAAGCCAGAATGGAATCCTAGCCTCCCCAAATGTGTTCTAAATTCATGGATCTAGGATAACATGGGCTATGTTAATCTATACATTGCATGAAGAGAATTGGTTTAAAGAAAAGTTGCAAAATGTCTCTGGCTGTGTTGGTTTCTCAGTGAGATTTCAGAGCAAACCAGTTTGACAGTATATTTTAACATATGTCCTCTGATCACAGGCTTCTGGACTGAGAAAATCCAAGTATATTTCTTAATATTAGGACTGGCATGGGCAAACACAAGGCTCCCCTCATGTCTGTAATCCTGTCACTCATCACTGCCTACAGAAGTTACCATTCTCTACTTGCAGCCTAATAACTGGGTTATTTCGTAATAATATGAAATTCATGTTAGATTTTACACATCTTACGCATGCTCTTTTGCACTTAGTTGTTGATGTGCAAGGCTGAAAGTAACATTTTTACTCCTTCATGGAATTTTCTTTAAAATCTGTGGTACAAGGTACTGGTGTATTCCATATGCCTCAAGCTGAAACCCCTATGAATCAACCACAACTTGATCCTTGTGTCCAAAGGCACAAGCAATTCACATGAAATAATTTCATTTTAATACATTACAGTCATAAAGGAAATCTGAGGATGTGTAGGCTTATAGTATATTAATAGCATATAGAATATAGTTGGTTACCACCAATTAAGGACAGGGAGTGAGGACCAAGGTATGTATTTTATTCACAGGATTAAGAGATTGGAGGGGTAATTTACACTAGTAAATCCAGTTCTGTGACACCCTAGTCAACCTACCTGTGTAAACTTGTCCCTAAATTTATCATGTTCAGCCTTAAAACTACTTAGGTTTCACCACTACATCATGTTGAAGTTTCTCTAGAACTTCTCTTATGTGGTGGTTTGAAACCTTCTTGGAACAGTCACAGCCAAAAGGTCTTGTGCCGAAATGTCATAAACTGTTTTCTGTCTTTCTATTTTGTGTATCACTATGTATTTATGCAGAATGAGTCTATCCTTTTGTCCCTTTGTTTTGGCAGTATATAAAACTGAGGGGGTTTAGAGCAATGAAAGATAATACAAAACAATCCTCATGCATATTAGTCATGTAGATGATGAAGAGGTATCATCTTGAGTCTTAAAAGGACATGCATGTGATAGTTTACTAAAATATTATAATATTGAAGTGTAATCCCTAAGGTAATCTGTTACGTTTCTGTGAAACAGCAAGTAGCTCACACACAGGACAACTGTGCACATTGTCACACATGTTGTTTCCAATTAAATATGGGACCAGAGTAAAGGTTCACCTGAACGGTATTTGTCTTCAGCAGTGGTAAATGCTAGATGTTTACAGAAAAGCATTAAGAACAGTGCAGATATGATTTCTGGTACTATGTCAAATGTTTAATACATTTCAGACAACATTTCCTATAATTAAAATAAAATACTAGTTTATCAGATAAAAATATGAAGCTAATATGCATGAACTATCCTTAGTAAACCCATACAGAGCTTACTGATTTTTATTTTGTTCTTTGACTACCTTTTCTTTCAATTTAATTGAAAAGTCTTCATATGGTTGAAGTCAAATGAGTAGTCTCACTGTTTATCCTTAAATATATTTATTTCCAGACATATTTGCAATCTTGGACTTAATTTATTAATTTTCAAGAATTACTAAGGAACTTCTTAGAAACATATTAAAACCTATCATGCACAGTACTTACTGGTATTCTGGGGTGGAAACAATTTGGCTTTTTCCTCCCTCAACTGTCTCCAGCTACACAGAAATGGAAGTTTTATTGTTGAGGTTTGCTCCATTTTAATCATTCTGTTTAGCAAAGCTGCCTTTGCCACCAAGAATTACACCACCAGTTTTGTTTGGAGACTGTAGCAAGCTCTCTTAATTTTTGCATATTTTACTTAAGGAAACTGTGCTTTCTTGTTGTGTAAGTCCACAAACTTCTGTAATAAATTTCCTAACTTCTTACTCTTGGCTTCTTTGAAACCAAAAACATAGTCACAGAATTACTTAACCACTCTGTTTATGCAGTTGAACTAGCTTGTGATAACTCAACTCTTCTTTTGTTGATTTATTTCTCTTATGAGTTCACTATTCCCCAAAACAATTTAATATTAATATATTTTTGCATCATTATTTATCTGTAAATGAAAGCAATCTGTCACATGTCCTGCTCAGGTATAGTTGCTGTTGATAGTGATATTTAGTCTCCCAAATACCTATAGTTTCTACCTTTATTATGCAGGCTTCATTAATATTTATGTTGCCAGTAACATTATTTTCTTCATATTAGTATCCTGTTCTGAAGGTTTATAGTAGACCTATAGAATTATAACAACCAATCAACTAAAAAAAAAAACAAAACCAAGAGAAACATACCAACTTTCCATTACTACACCAACAAGTTATTTTAACCAAATGGATTTTATTCATGTTCAATTCTGATTTAATTAAAGCTTGCAGCAACAGCTTCCAGAAACTACACATCATCTTAACTTTTTCTCTTTTCTGTATCTTACACGAGCAGCTCCAGTTATTTCATTTTACTTTCAGAGGTCTTTGCGTTAATGTAAAGATATGTTAGTTATTTTCTCTTGAGTTTGTCCAATTTCCCAACTGAATTAGGCAGTCTTCCTCTGTCTTATATCCCTGACTTCTGCTCTTAACACTCTCATCACTGTTCATATTTTTCCTTTCTCCTATACTACCGTTCTTCATTTTCTGTAACCTATACCAGTCCATTTATCAGTTTGTCTCTTCTTCTTTATTAAGTGTAAGTAGACTGATTATCTGAGGCTCTCTGATTTAAAAAAAAAAATAAAATCCCAAGGGACCAGCTTTGATCTCAGATACAATACCTGGGCTTACTTGCATGAATTGACTCCATCTGTTGAGAAGAATTCCTTTTTCTGTTAATGCCTCCCAGAAGTTGGACATCTCCCCTCAATCTCCTGTTCAGTGTCGTTATCTAGATCTGGATTTGCAAAGAACTGCTGCCTGCGGGCTCCACTTCTGAAGGCTTTATAATCCCAAATACCAATATTAATAACCAAAGTGAGTTTTTGTTGTCTCACTCAAAAATCCTGAAACTCCATTTGTGGTGAGATTTCTGCTATGAGAACTGTTGGACTAGTAACACTCTTGTGTTCAATGACTTCTCACTTATATGAATTTTGCCCATGTCTCCTATTTATTCATGGTTTTCAGAGGAAATCAGGAAGTTGTTTGGCAGCACATGAAGAGCAGTCAGTGGTTTTTCTGCATTTGAATCCTTCTCAATCCACAGTCAGCATCTTAAATCTTTATTATGTCTGAATCTGCTCAGTGGGCAGGCCTCTTGATTCTTAATGTCTTACCACAAAGACCCAACTCTTTTGATGTCGTAGTGAACATTAGGCTCTCTCCCATCTGTTTCATTCCTGTCTAAGGATCATTCTGCCTTGTAGAAATTCTTATGTTTTCTATGTATCATCCTGCCATTGTTTTTTATCTAGTTCATGATGATCTCTTTTCTTCCTCAAATTTTACTATTGAGATGAGCTTCCCTCCTCCTATCTATGCCACCCCTTCTTATTTTGGCAGAAATTAGGATATATTACTGCTTCTGATTTGCAAAGGTACTTTGCAGTTTCCAGAAAATCCCAGTCTTTCTAACTACCTTAATGGTGCTAATAAAAAAAACCAAAAAACAAAACAAAACAAACAAACAAAAAAGCAAAAACAACAACAAAAAACAAACAAACAAAAAAAAAAAAACACAAACCACTTCCACTTTTTTTTACCCTATCTCTTTTACTATTGGCTTAATCAATTTTTGTGTATCTTTTAAACAAGCATTTTAACATTTTTGGTACTTCAGTTTATAGGAACATCACTTAATGTTAATGACACTGGCTGTTGTAAAACCCCAACTAATTTAAGTTAGTAGTGATTTACATTCTACTAATTAATCAAAAATTTTTGATGTAAATAGCATCAAAACAATATTATTTATCCAAAACTTGGATTCAATCATTTTTTATTTCCATTGGCCTACGGGAACAATATTGACAATATATGGTTTATTCAGACAATTTTTTTTTCTCTACACTACTAGAAAACTTCAAGTCAAATACATACATAAAGGATCTGGGATTTGCATTTTAACTATTTAACTGTTTTGTTAGATGTTGCACTCTACAGACAATTAAATAGCAACACTAATTAATTTAGAAGTGTTTTTTAGTGGGAAAAACCATAAAAATGCTCAATTGCTCATTTTTCCATGAAGACAGGTAGTTGCTGAAGCTATACAACAAGGGTTTTTGCTTGTAGTTGTAAAGGCCTATTTTATGCTTTAATACTTTATTCCTTTATGGAATAGTAATTCATTTCTTTAACAGGTTAACATTATGCCATCACAAGGGAAAACAGAATTGGTAACAAAATGGAAGATTATTTTTCCATTATGTAAATAAGTACATTTGTATTAACTCTGAACATGTGAGTGTATGTTCTAATATTGAAAATAGTTTGTATGTAAAAAACCTGCTGATTTTAGTAGTTATTTTTTCACTTTTGTGAATTACAATGCATCATACCCAGTATTTCTCTTTTTTTAAAGTTATCTTGTTTATTGTCAATTATAATATGTGAATCTTAAACCAATTCAAATGGTGCTTTTATTTTGGACTAGAAAAATCAATAATTCTTTCAAATGTTAAACACTATCTTACTCTTGAAAATCAGGTGCTTTTTTCATTTTGATTTGGTTTTGGGTGTTTTGTTTGATTGGTTGGTTTTGCTATAGCAAATGAAAAAAATATACGTGTCTGTCACAATTACTTCAAAGACAGGATTTACCTAACACAGTGTTAGCCATCCCAATATTATTGTTACTTATATTCCTCTGTGGGGTGTGATAGGTTGTTCTGTGGATACCTGTTCTGTCCAGAAGCTGAAAAGAAGTCAAAAGGTTAGGTTAATCCAGACTCCTAATTTTGAGGCAGCTAAAAAATTCCATTCTTCACACATGCATTTTATGTAGATACATATATGAAATACCAAGTCCTTAATTTAGTCTCATTACAACAGAAATATTTTGACATGAACTTGAGATTCAAGCTATCTAGCTGTGTGCTTTGACTATTTAAATCCATATTATGAGAATTTATGATGAGGAAGGATTTGAAAATGACAGAATGTAAGAATACTGGTTTAAAAATAACAGACTGTAGAAAAATTCAATTTATATATTCACCTCATATATTATTTTGCAACCTATGTATTGTATTAATATGAATATTATATAAAGACTGTTATGATTCAATTGGGGCATGAAGCTTTCTCAAATTATGTTTTTCTGAATATACATTTACAAATGCTGGAAATCTTTAACTCATATTTACTGAAAATAAATATTATTTTCTGTATACAGAAGTCAAATTATGTGATATTTACCCTGATATTCTTATGGGATGTTTTCTTTACAGAGTATTCTGATTTCCCTTACTGCTAGACAAATGAGATATCAATGAACTTATATTATTTTGATGAGACTTTTCTTTGAAATTATACCTAGACTTTGAAGAGTCATTGTAGCAATGTTTTTAAAGTTTCAAAGCGAGAAATATTAAGCTATACAGGGCTTGTGACTTAAAAGCAAACCTTAAATGCAATTTGCAGATGTGATAGTGCACTAATGGGATGCCAGACCTTGGCTGGAGGGTTTGGGATTTGGGAAGACCTTGTTTGGCTAGTTCTTTTTCCTGGAGCTGTTGCTTTAGCCTGGGCACTACTGTATACCTGAGAGCAGTATGGAGTGTTGTACTGTGGAATTGAAATCACAAACTAATCAGTAGACTTTGAGTTTATTTCCCTGTACATGTGCTTTTCTTATGATGCTGCCTGGTTTACATGGTTCAGAGCTATGACAGCTGGGATTGATCCTGTGCTTAGTGAAATCAACAGCAAAATTTCCATGGTAAGTAACGATTAGAGTTTCACAATCCTTGAAAATGTTTAAGTACACATGAACAAAAGCTTTACTTTGCTGCAGGTATGAACTAGCAAGAAATAACTCCCCAGAGTAAGAGAAGTAGGCAGGAATGTGCAGCATGGCCATGACTGCCTCAGGGAAGACAGGCAGAGTACTTGTAAGCACTACTGCTTTGTGCATCAGACATGCTTTAAGCCAAAATCTCTCAGGAAGTCAGTACACGGAACTAACATTTCAGGAGGTAACTGATTGAGAAAGTTTGGCAAGTTTGATGTCCATGTTCGGTGAAGTATGCGATTAAACAGACAGAAAGATTCTTTACATATACACATTCACAAAAATAGTATGTCCAAAGTAATGTATCTATTGTGAATATGTAAAAAAGCAAAAATTAATGCTGGATTCACATGAAAGCACCACTTAGAAAATTGATTTTCCTGGTTTCTTATCTTTAGAATGCAATGGTCTTACTGACATGACAAATGAGGACCACAAGACCCTGCAAAACAATCCCTGTCTGCTTCCTAGTGCTGATATTATTGTTTAATCAATGAAAAGGATAGATTTTGTTATAAAAAGTGAAAATATATTATTGACTTCCTAAGGGATCCCAGTGAAAAAGCATGCAAATAATATTACTATTTTATCTGTAAAAGTAAACAGAATACACAGAAATAAACTTGAGTCTTTAATTATGGGAAATCCTTATTCAGACTGGGGGCAGAGAGTTATAGTCATGTTTACCCAATAGAACTGATAAGTGCTACTAAATTCAGTTGAGTATTTTTCCAGCTGTTTTCAAAAGCTTTCCATAAATCTGTCGAAATCTGAAAAAAAGTTAGTAGAGAACAGAACGTCTCGCTAAACAAATATGCTCATTACTATGCCAGAGGGTGGGAGGATGAGATTTGGTACATACTTCATGGTGGCAATATGACTGTTGTGTAATTTTGGCCACCAGATTCACATATGCATAACGAGTATGGCACTTTTTGGAGGATTAGCACAAAACACGGGTGTGGAGAAGCAGCAGCACCAAGGGCTCAGTTCAGCATTTAGTGAAAGATCAAAGAGTAGACTATGCTGAAGAAAGTGATTGTAGTTTAGCAAGTGTAGTTCTTCAAATATATATGTACGTATGTTTGCAATTTTGTGTAAGTGTAACGTGCTCTGTTTCACTTTTTATTCATCAATAGAAATTGTGTTCTCATTTGGGGATTTTTGCAAACTGAGAGAATCTTTCAGTCATTGCAATTACTCAATTTATTTTCCTTAGATCAAACTACATTTATAATTACTTTGAGTAAGCAGATACAGGCATTTAATACATAGAGAATTGTTGAAAACAAAAATTTAAAGACAAAGCTTTAAAAAAGATAATTTAAAACTCTGTCATCATTTTAGCCTAATTACTTTCTGCACTAGTAGAATATTTATATCTTTGAGAATTTAACCTTGTATTTAAAAGAGCAAATTACCTGTTGTATAAATTCATTAGGCCAGCTCTTTTGTTTATGCAGTTTGAATTTGGCTAGAGTTATAGTGCAATACATACTCAAGGAATTGGCATTAAAAACTAATATGGGGCTGGAGGAGGGAAAGATGATTTCAACCGGTTTAGCTTTGCATATTTTTATTAAAAAATATGAAGATAAACAAACAGATGTTCCTAATTTCTCTTTACAGTGATTTAACAAATTAGAATTTTCTCTCTTATATCTGAACTAAAACACTGTAATCTCTTCTATGTCATCTCCTTTGATCTGAGAAATAGAGGGATTAAAAATCACAGAAGTCCTGCAAACAAAATCTAAAGTCCCTTGGAAAAATTGTGTTAATTAATTTGGATGCATCACTGTGAAATCCAAACTCAATCAGCTTTTGTTCTAGCTAGAAAAAAGAGAGAGCTTTCTGTACCTCATATCAGCCAAGAGATGTTTATTATGTGCAGAGTGCCTGGTGGGAAAGAGTTAGCTATAGTTTTTACACAGGTTAGCAAGTAAAGGGGGAAATAGAAGGAAACTTAATAGATCTGAATTAATAATGTGAGACGTTGGTAAAAAAATCCTGAGACTACATGCAAAAGAAAGGTTATCTTTCTACAAATGCATTTAAAATGTCATATCATTGAAAATTATGATGTTTATGTGATGAAATTAAGACTGAATACATAAGTGTTTTCATGAAATGCTTCTGAATAAAATAAAACACCTATGGCTCATACTCAAGTTCATTGAAAAAAAAAGAACTAGTAAACTAGCATGTAGTGTTTTAATTTAGCAAACAGACTTTGTTTGTTTTACAATGGGAGAAGAAAGAGTATGACTGTAGCTTTGTGGTACTTAGATGGATAGTGATTATATTACTTATCGTCATATTGCTTGCTTTTTTATTCCAAGTCTGACAGGAATCAGATTGGTCATCCTACAAACAATGGACTAACATGAAAACAGCTTCAAAATATAACTCTTGTTGACTGATAGGTGTTTTTATCAGATAATACTTATAGAATTATATTTACTTTTACTGGAGCTGACATATATTCTCTCTATATAAATATGCATACATAAATTATTCATCTATATGTACACCTGTATATATACATTTTCATATATATACATGGATATATGTGGGTATACATATACATATACATACATCTCTCATGTGTATGTGTCTGTGTATATATATGTACATACCCTCACCTATGAATAAATCATGTATCACAGAGAGAGACAGACAGACAGACAGACAGACATACATGCATATCCATCTGTCAGGTTCACCGACTCTCACAATTCAGCATTGCTTGCCTCTAAAGACTGTGGCTGACAAGCTGCTCTTGCTAAACACAATGTGGATTTGCTTCAGGAAATGCACAATGACATTCAATGGTCAGGACACCCGTCAGGCCTGATAGTGTGGTCAGTGGAGAGAGTTAGTCCAAGGGTGGCATCAAATTCAGAACTCTGTGTCTTCTGGATGAGAACATAGCTACAGGAATCCTGGAGTGACTGGTGCCTCCTGTAAAGGGCATTAGGATAAAGTAGTGTATGATAGAAATACTATATGCTTTCCACATCTGTGTGAGTGTATTCTCATATGAATTACTTAAAAACAGGTCCAAGTAGGGTGATGGTGGAAAATGTGGAAAATCTACTTAATTGATATATTTGCTTCTTTTATTTGCCTGGCTTAACTGAACAGCTAATGCCAATTTCTAGAGCATGTATTGGACGACATTATGTCTGTTGCATATAATCAAAAGAATGATATCCTGCCAGCTTCCCAGTTGTGAACTGTAAAATTTGTCCTCTGGCTACACAAATCTCAAATTTAAAATGTTGTCATAATTTTCAAATATGCAGAAATTATTTACTTTCTGCATCTTGTTAGACTAAATATAAACTCTACTATTTATTGTTCATTATCCACTTATTTCTTTTCCCGTGAAGTAGAAGAAAGTCGTCCTGAAACCTGTAGGTGATGAGGATCAGTGCCAAATGAAATCTGAAATAAAATCATCTGAAACAAGCAGCAAAGTTGTACATTCCTCTACCATGTTTTGGTATATAGATTATAATCATTTCCCTTAGGATATAACCCTGTTCTCCTAACAACAGGTATTTGCTTCTGGCTATGGTTTTAAAAAGCATGTAAGTTACTTTAAAGCATGATTTTTATCAGTCTGAAATAGAGCCATGCTTCTGAATCATGGATATACTTTAAAATTGCTTTTCTTTCACCATAGTGACATACTCTCAGATTCTCTAATATATGAACACAGATTACTTTTTATCTTTTTACCATTTCTACATATGAGAGAAAGTGTATAATTTTTTTTTTCATACTGCACATTCTTTATTGTCTGAGAAACAAATTTTTGGCATGATATATCATTTTAGATGTTAGCATAGAGAGTACTCCAACTCATCCTATGGGACAAAATGTACTTTTTGTGACATCTCAGATAAAACAGTGATGACAGTAGAATGAAAATAATACTCAACCATTTGTTTAAATGACTGAATTGTCCAATAAGTTAAAAGCAGATGCATTTAGCTTAAAACAGACACGAGTTTCTGACCACAGAAATTTCTAAGCTGGCTTTTATTATGAAGATGAATTTCAAAATTAATTCAGCATTCAGGGTGTGAGGAGTAGAAAACATTTTGGATGTCAACTTAAATATACTATATTTTCTTATTATGTGATTCAGTCATTTTTTCTTCTCTCTTATTTGTAAGTTGACCACTGAGTTATGAAATGGAAAAAGCTACTGCAAATACATGCTGAGAAAAATGGAGCATGAAGGACTGTCTTAGGGCTACAAATCTGTGGGATGAAGCAAGGCAATCCACAACAGGATGGTCAAACCTCAGAAGCAGAGACACTGAGCAAAGGAGTTTGTCTTCCTTATGATTCCACATTTACTCTACAATAAAACAGATACTAGTCAGAGCCCATTTTTATTCTCTTCTGTGAGTGACAATATTGCAGTAATAGAAAAGCACTGACAAACTGGATATATCATCCTTTAGGTGTAAGATAACTCAAAAAGTGGCTCAGATTTTAATTTTCAGCTGCCAGGTTCAAAATCCTGAACCAGGACTCTGGCAGGGTACATACACTCTGCAGTGCCATGTTAACAAGTACGAGGTTCCATTTCTTGTACCAAAGAAGGTAGTCACCTTCCTCACTTGTTTTCTCACCACTGGCTCATAACAGTTGTTTAGCAATCGGTTTAGGGTGGGCAAATTCACAAGTACTTTGGTCGTAACTTAGATAAGTAATTAATTCCCGTGTTTCTGTAAAGTTCACATCTTTGGCACCTTTGAAGTCATTATTAGTTTGAGAGCTATTCAGGATCTTCCTTACCTTTGCCTCCTTTTCCAAAAATAGTCTGGTACTTTTCTCTGGATAAAGCTATACACCCATTCAAAAGCAAAAAAAAGGTAATATGGTATCTAAGAGAGAATTAAAATCTGTCTTCAGTGAAAATCAACTTTTCATTTAGCAAAATTTGAATTTTGCAATGTAGTAATATATTTGAGTCTAAAAATCACTAATCCCTCAATTTTTCAGGCTGAAAATCATTTGGGACAAGGACACCTATTTTCTCATGCAGTATGGAACACAGTGGACCTCTTATACTTCCGCTCTCAACTCACCTAAACGTGAAACAATGAGTTTTAAAATATAACTTATCTTTAATGTAAACTTGCCTTAGATTTATGCTATTGCATTGTAAAATATGGGAAAAAAATTTGAATGCTGGAAATTTTTTCGTAATAAAAGTCCAGACTATTTGGGTCAAGTTAATACAGAGCCAAAATAATATTTGCAACCTTGAAAGTTAGTATGAAAATAGTTTCTCTCCTGTGTTCTCCAGAAAGGAACTGGTTCTTGGCCTAGGTGATTTCAAACATACAGTTGTATTTTCTCATGACAAGGACACCTGCAAGCAAAAGAAATTAACTACAAATATTGGTTTGAAAATTCTAACTACTCAGAATTTTTTGCAAAACAATGTTTCTTTAAGTAATATTAATCTACAAACAAAGAAGTGAAACCCACTTCATTAGCAATGATAAATTGTTTTTTTAACTAAAAAAGGTCTACAAAGTCTAAATAAGCCTGAAAGCAGAATAAAATACATTATTCAGAAAGTGTTTGTTGGCCAAAAGATAGAAAAAATTAAGTCAGAGTATGTATATTCTTTACTTCCGAAATCCACTGATACTCAAATAGATGAAGAGACAGAGAAAAGCTCCTGTGTCATGGCTGAGTAGTAGGTAACAATGAGAAGGGGAAATAATTGAATCCATTATCAGATAATCACTGCTATGATGGAAGTGGCAAAATACAAGATGTCTCCGCATATTAATGAGCATGGAAATAGTGTCTTCTAAAGAGGGAGAACTATCAGCAAAAGCAGTAAAGTGGACTTAACACTTATTCATTGAAATTTGTCAGCTAAAACATATATTTTTTTAAACCTATTGTTCAGTGAAATACTTCATATCAAGTCCAGAAACTTTAAATTTTTGTGAAAAATCTCAGAGAGCATCTAAATTAGTATTTAATTTAGCTTTGCAGTTTTTGGTTTGTTGGGTTTTTTTCTCCTTTAACATCTTGTTAGGAATATTTCATCATGTTCAAAGCTCAGGACAACATCACATGTTACTCTGCATGTCTCAGCTTGGCTGAAAGAGCTTTTTGTCTACATTTTTTCTCTCTTATCTGATTAATTTGATTTAGACATTTGCTCCTCCTTTCCATGACTGAAGGTTTAACTGATGCTGTGCATTTTGGTAGCAAGAGTAAACTGCTTTCTGATACAACTCCATTAGTACTGATAGAAAACCGGGTGGATGCGTGCTCCTCCTGTCTCATCCTCCTCTCTTTCATTCTTTTTTTTTCTTATTATTACACGGTTTGTATTTCAAAGACCTATCCTGATGTTCAACCTTTTCTCTAACTTGGTTTGTGAAATTTTATAGGAGTTCAAATCAAAATGGTTACTTACAGCAATTTCTGCTAACTGCAGGATACTAAATGTGTACTGAGAAACAATGCCCACACTGTTGCTGGAATTAAGTTTGCAGGTTTAAGGGCATTATAGAGAGGGATAGATCCGAGGTCTAGAAATAAAACAAAAACATGTCATCCTGAAGTTTTGACACTTGTTTAACAGTATAGAAATTCTGCTTTTTAACTTTCACTTTTAAGAAACATGTTAAAATACTAAGATACTAACCAGCTGTACAATTACTACATACACCCAGGTATAGAGTACTACTAGAAAACTAGAGTTTTCTGTTAGTAACAGAATTTTACAATCAAGAAAAATGTTTAGACATCTACTTCAAATTACTTCAAGCACTGAAGAACAATGAGTTATTTCTGCTACTTAAAAGAATTTCATGAACTGTAAATGTCTTTATTGAGGGAGAAGGATTTATAATGTAAAAGTACAGCTAAACTTATAACCTAAATGCTTACCTTTTACATGGACAGAGCACACATCCTTGGAGTGGAGAAGCAGCATGCTTTTGTTCGCCGTGACTTTACCCTGATTTGCATATTGCACCATGATTCCCGGCATTGCAGTCGTCTGTGTGAACATCAGCATGCCCACAGTTACCCATGGCACGATACCTGCGGACAAACCTACCGAGGGCAAGTGGAGCAATTGCTGTGACTCACTTACCTCCAGCAGTGAGTCTGCTGCTGTGGTTTGTTCCTCTGTTCACACATGTTCATAGACACACACAGTGCACCCCTTTTCTTACTCAGAGAGATAACCCTACCAAGATGATGTTAGTAAATATGAAAAACAAACATCAATATAAAACCTAAAGTGTGCCACTTCTAGCCCATTTACAATATGCCAGTACTCATTCTGAGTAGTTTTGCTTAGTAGAAAAGGGAAACAATTGAAGAACAACCTCAGAGGATAATTAAAGAAATAACCTAGGGTTTTGCTTTAGCTTTCCTTGACATATTTTTTTTACAAGTTTCCATTTAACTTAATAAAGTTTTACTTTGAGCTTCTGAACCTGCATCAGTGGATTTTTTTTTCCTCATAATGTCAACTTTACCTTGCAGGTAAAAAAAAAAGAAAATTAAGTCGTGGAGCTATAATCATCAGACCATAAAATGAAAGGATTATGAGTTTTATACAGACTAAAAAAATCTTGGAATTAATTATCATTTTATGAGTTTCAGGTACATGTGAAATATTAGATTAATAGGCCCTTATTCCATTCCTATTTGATGTTAGAAAAGTGTTAAGTGAGAAAATGTAACTTATGCTGAATTTAAGAGCTCTTCAAACCAGGAAGATGTTGGAAAGTGATTAAGGGCTAGGCCCAGACAGCTTCACCAGCTTTAATAGTTTAAATTAATACAAGCCATAGGTTTAGGAGTTTTAACCTGAATAAGATGAATAAAATTTCATATCAAACAAAATACCCTTTTAAACTGAAATATCTTGTCTTCAAATTCATATATATAATCTCTGATATGAGCACTATCACTCTCAATCTTTCTTTTGTAGGATTACAAAACCTATACTTTTACAAAACCTATACTTTTGCTCATTATATACTTCTGTAAGAGATGCAGTAGAAGTAATCAATCAAAGGCACATATAGTTACAGCTCTGAAAGATCACAGAGTATGAAAAATTAGTAATAAGGTACACATTTTCTTACGTACTAAACAGGCAAATCATTCTCATTTATGCTATATATGCATGTCAAGCATTTTAAAGACAATATCTAAATTGTAATCTAGTTATGATCATGAAATATGTTTAACATTTCTATGGAGTTTTATGTTTTTGAGTCCCAACAATATTCAGAACTTTTTTCATTGTTCCAACAAAGCAAAGTTAAGTTGCCAACAATCATAGAGTAGTATGAGAGTTGTATGAGTTGCCAACAATCATAGCCTTTGTATGAGAATAAGAACTAAAGGTTTCACTGTCCAAAGCATAATCTATTCTAAATTCCTTTGCTGAAAATATAAATAAGGGAGTATGTCCCTGTATATGTTCAAAAACAAACCAATTTTTCTTTTACAGGTATTACAGATGGCTTTACCATGTAATTTCTAGAACATTTAATGTCCCATTAGCATCCTATTACTAAAATAAAAAACATGAATAGATATTGATCATGCCAAAAAATAAGGAGTCAAACTACTAACTAGTTGCTTCAAGGGGTGTGGAAACGTATAAGACAACACTGATTTCAGAGAATAGCCTGACACATTCCAAAGAAATTATTTTTCAGTTCTGCAGCTGAGGCTTATACCACATGTCCTAATAGCTACAGCAAGAAAGGCAAAGAGAAATTCTGATTTGAGATGAACTCATTTTTGGAACTGTGCTCTAAAAGGTAAAAATTGGTAGGAAAAAGGAAAGGACACAATCCTAACATATATTTATAGACAGTACTACTTCTTCAATATAATTTTGGTTTCATGTTGAAAAATCTAGATCTGAGACAACAATTTTTTTCAGAAACAATGGCACTAACTTAACTTTGTGCCCTTTTGCTCTGTTGCTCATAAACGTAGCTTCAGATCCTACCATCCAGATTTCTCTTTCAGTGCAGCAGCTTGCTACAGCTTTTTGCTTAAGAGGAAGGTAGAGATTGTGGGACAAGCTAGATGTTTGGAGAAAAATGGTAAGTTCACAGAAACAGGAATCTCTCAATAATGCAGTGTTTTATCTGACCACTATATAGATATTTCAGAATCTTGCTTACAGATTAAAGAGGCCTATTTTATTATGCATATGTGACAACAGATGTATTTTGAACTGTTAAAAGGTCTGTCATTTTTTCCTCTGTGAAGATCAGTAATTATGCTGGGGCTAACTCTTAAACAGTTAAACTCATGCTCTTCATTCACCTCTCCCATCTTTTTCAGCTTCCTTATGTGACTGCCAAAACATGCTCTGATCTGAACATTAGAATAACATTTTGAATCAGGGTTTAGTATTGTTTTGATGAGTACAATAAAATTATGCTTTTTTTTGCTTTTTTTCAGTTTGTATTTTCTTATTTGCGAATTTGCTTTGTTAAAGAAAATTTGGAATCCACAGTTTTCAGACTCATTTGAAGATGTTTCCCTTCTAATTACAATCTGCACACACATTAGTCAGAGGAAAAAGTAATCCACTCTCCATCAATGTGACTAAAATCCTGGTTAGCACATTTCTTTTTACAAGGTAATTTCCATTCCAAATAAGAAAAACCAGCAATCTATTGCCACATTACATCAAAGTGTAAATCCCAAGCAAACATCAGGATGTAATAAATCATCACCTTTTAACACAAATTTCTCCAATGTAGCCAGTACCCCTTGACTTTCTTCTTTACTAAATCATATGGCACTGTACACTCTGCTATGTACTGTGTCACTTGGTCAGAGGACCATGTGCAGCTGGGAAGCCAGCACCATAGCTCCTTGACCTTTCAGGATGCTACTGACCGAGTCCATCTGAATCAGAGGAATGCAAAAGCACTGAATCTTGCAAATTCCAGGATAATACCATATTGGCATCTGAAGAAGGCCAAGCTCTATTTCCCTTTCTTTGTTCATTGCCATTATTCCAAAGGGAAATCAACACACTCCATGCGTTTGCTCAGTAGCCCTGACATCCTTTTATCAAAGTGTTTTTCAGTTCTTGATGTTGCTGCAAAGGTAGTATGTGCATGAAGTGGGAATGGAAATTTGGAGACACATGGTGAGGAAGGGATTGTAGCAAAGTAGTGTGCTCTTCCACAAAGCAGCAAGAGCACAAATTGTAGGACATTTTATAAAATGGCAACAGATGTTTACCTTGACTATACAGACCTAAGGTGTTTTTTTCCCCTAGCCATATAAAATTAATATTAATCATCAGAGTGTGATATTAAACAGTACAAGTTAATAGGACTTTCTACACAGAGATGATGAAAAGGAACTTTCTTTAAAATGTTCAAGCAAAGAGAAGATGGGTTATTTTACTAGCAGTGCCATGCAGGTTCTTGTCCTGTTAAAATATTTTTATTATTACTAATTACTTATGTTCTAAGGGTAAAACAATGGTTTCTCTGTTCATACTTAGACCATTTCACACTGCCAGAGTGCACATGAACAAGCTTGTGTTTCGTCAACTAAGTAAGAGTAAGCCACAGTCTTGATGATATTTAAGGTGCAACACAGAGTGCAGATTTGACCAGTTCTGTGTGCTTTTCTCTGGAAGAAATTTGTCCTACAACATTTGACATTTTTTATTTATTCGTTTCACATAGTCCTAGTAACAGATTCATATACTTCGATATATTATATATATTTTCCAATTGGCTAATTTAGGGTGCTTAGCTTTTTCCACAAGGACCTAAGAACGTCTAAGATCGGTTTTATTTGGCTGAAGTGAGAATGGAAATTCCATTTTAAAGCTAAATTATGCAGCTCTCAATTAGAGAAAATTGAAATAAGAGAAGAAAACAAAAGCTAGAAGGTTTTTACACCCCTCTCCTTCTGCCATCTGTGTTCTTGAAGGTCAGTCCTTGCTCTCAGTCCCTGAGTGGTGTTTTAGTGAACGCCAGTGACTTTCTCAGTGACACCACCTCTGCTCTGGTCCCTAGAAGCACATTCTGGTAAGGCTGAAATTTGTCTGTTCCTTGCTGCCCACTGCAGTCTCTTTTATGTCTGTGTGAGACTGAGCAGCTCTCACAGTTGCCTCTGCCCCTCTGTAGTTTCAGAGGAAAGATGCAATATCCCTCCAGACATCCTACCCGATCTCATCTTGTCAAGTACAAGTAAGCCCTCTCCAGACCAAGACAGAGTGGCCAATGCTTTGCCTTATGTTTGTATTTGTCAGTCATTTTTTCTTTGTTACTGCTTAAAAATAAGTCTTGATCTAATTGTGCTAAACACTGCTTATACCCAACTGATGAGAAAGTGTGTGTCCCTAAAACCTTTTAGTCTAAAGGATAAGACATAAATACCAGATGAAACAGTCACCAACTGGATTAACTTGAGGGACAATGTGCTCAAAAAAAAAAATAAAAAAAAACCCCAACAGTTTAGTGCATTCTGCATCACAGCCACAATTTTCCCATTTGTTTCTGACTGATAACAGACTGAGAGGTAGTACTTCCCCTGTTAATGCTTAAGTTGGTAAAATGTTATGTTAAAAAAATATTGGGACATTAGTGGAATTAATACAATCCTTGAGAGGTTTTGGTCTTCCAGTTACTTTCAAATGAAAATAAATGCAGTAAGCATCAGAGTGATTTTTTGCTGTCTTATACTATTAACAAAACTGGTAGTTCTAATAACAGGCAAGTCAAAGAAACTGAGTGCTTCTCAGTCTCTCAGCCTTTCTGTGGGTTATCCCACCAAAGTCAAGAGTTGTACAGGATTAGATTCAGGTATAAGAGGTTGAAATAAAGTTTTGGTTTAGGAAATGAATGTAAATAAACCAAATCAAAGTGCAAAGAAGGGAGAGATTTCTTTTTCCTTTGCCTTTCCAGAGGGAGGAAAAAATCTGTTAAAAGGTACTTCCCAGTAAAAGTGAATCTAAGGAATTTTTGCTTAAAATAGCTAAATGTATATTATATTCACAATCCTTTTATCAATCCTTTAATATATTCCCATGAATTTTCCTCAGTGGAAACCAGCAACTTATGTCCATTGTAATTATGATTCACTATAATTGTGTTTTCTTAAAGAATTTCGTCAAAATTTTCAAAGTATAGAAATCCAATAAAAAAATTAGAGGCATTATTTCTGTAATTATTCACCTTAGAAAAAAGCTAAATTTTAATATGGTAATGACATCTAGACAATTTTCTATTTAAAATAAATCTTAAGTTTTAGATTTATATCTCAATGTAAGGGGAGGGATGTAGAGAATTTTTGTCTTGTTTAGCTTTATAAGCGACATTTAAAGGTTCAGATGTCTTTATCAAACTGATTCTTCATTCATTTCTGCTTCTGCCATGTAATTTATTGATTTATTTGTTCTACTGAAAATTTTCTGTCAGCTGTTCACTTTGGCCATCTTACTTTTCAAAAATATAATTAGTAAGCAAGCACTTCATCCTGCATTATGGATGTGAGAACTTCTGGCAGAGGCAGCTACCCGCGTTGTGGGCAGCTGTGGTTTGCTAAGTGAGCCTGTGTCCATGGCCAGGTGCACCTGTGCTGCAGCTGAACTTCCCTTCCCTCAACTGGGTCATGTAAAGGTGGTTCAAGGTGTTCTGTCTGACTTTCTGATCTTTAACATGATAATGATAATTATAATATATCGCACTATATTTAGGTACAATAATTTATCTACACCTCAGAGGGCTATGTTGCTTTTGTGGTCCTTTCATAGGTAACAGAAAAAATGTAATCCCATCTAGTAGTGAATTTAAAAGTGAACAAGTTTTCTGGATGTGTTTTGAAGTGTCTTCACTTTTTCTTTCCTTTCCTCTGATATGATCAATAGTTTTCGATTTGTCAGTCAGGCCATCTCAACTCAGCTGTTAATTTAGAAACTTCTGGAAATAGAATTTTTCACCTTCAGTTTTCTATTTAACACATTCCAATCATCATTTCTCAGGTAACATGAAGGATAATTTCTTTCTCAGCACAGGAGAAAAAAAAAATTCTAGCTATTTTCAAAATTATTTTCAAAGAATGGATGGGAGCTGGCTGCAGTTCGTGGCTCACCTTCTTTCTTTTTCTTTGTTGGTTGTTTTTTTTGCCCCCCCCTTTTTTTTTTTTCTGGAAGCCCCAAAACTGACAAGAATAAAGCTGTTGAGACAGAGTAATTTTGAAATATTAGTTTGAAATCTTATATTTCCCTAGTATCTTTTTAGCTAAGAATAGGTTACCCAATAATGTACTGAATAGGATAAACCATACCAGCAGGAGAGATGAAGAAATTATGTTGTTTGCTTCATTTAATTTATTTTGGCTTTTGAATATAGGCAGAGGGAAGACACAAAGATTTGTGTAGTTCATAAATAATAATAATCTTTAGGACTAATTGTTTTCAAGATTTTGCTCCCACTACCACAAAACCAGGATACAAATCATAAGGTAAATAAATATCAGAAAATCTGATGTCCATATTATTATAGTATAACATTATACCTCATAAATATGTTCTTTGAATATTCATAATATACTTGATATTTTAAACTAGTACTTCCTTTTTCAGTTGTACTGAAGTGTCATGAGACCATTCTTAAACTCAAAATCTATAGAAATTCAAAGACAAAAGCTTTCTGTTTTTCTACTATAGTAGAGCTAAAACAAAAAATATTTTTTAGAATGTTATGAGAAGAGATGTAGAAGGAATAGAAGGAAAGGAAAATCAGGAACTATAAAAGTGAGCTAAAACATTAAGGGAAGAAAATAATGATACAAGAATAAACTTGTCTGTAATTTCTTCTCAGTCTTGGCTTACATTTTTTATGCAGACAGAGACTTTTTAAATACTGTTCAAAATATAATCATTTATATATCTGAGATAACAGTCTCAACGGAAAATAAGATTATCATATACCATTTCACACATCAAATACTAATCTCCAGCTTAATATAGATCTTCCAGTTTGGAGTGGTTCATTAACCTCAAAAGATCTTAAGCAGAGATTCACTTTTAACCCTACAATTAAATTCCAGTTCCTGTTTTCTTTTACATATGATATTAGCCTGTCCTTATGTTTTTAGTAGATATGATTGTGTTACTAACTATCTTTTATTTTGTTGGCAAAATATGTAGGTACCCATATATTAGTTTTTCTATATGCATTTTATTGAGGAATAAGGGAAAATAAATTTTAATGGACAATGCATTGGGAATTGGTCGACAATTGCATTTATACTTCTTCTGCTGTCTTTTTGGCCTATATGCTTATATGGAATCTTTTTACTGTTATAGTTTAGAAGTCATTTAATTTTATAAAACACATCATGCTTTAAAGACAATGAAAGGAGAAAAAGAAGGTGTACAGTTTATTCAAACCGTAGGTAAAAGGAAGTCTAATGAGTCATTTTAAATATGTTACATTTTCTGTTAAGGCAAAGGAATATGGATTTTTATGTGGTATTAAATAATTTTATATAACCTTACTGGACTCTTTATTCCTGCTAGCAATTATAATGCCTTTTAAATTACATTACACCATTGCATATGGTAAATAGTGTCTTTTCACAGAAATGTATACTAAAACCAGTAACAACAACGCCTTATTGTGAGGCAAAATTAATAGCTGTAACCAGTAGCAGTATTTCAGCCTCTGGTTGTCTTATAGCTGATTAAATATTAATTCTTAGGTTTGTCATAGAGAATTGAGATTGCTGAGCTCCCACACTTACCAGGCATTATCAACTACTAAATATTTAATCAAAAATGATGTAGCAAATCAGTACTCTTATGTATTGTTGGTTCTTTTTTAGGCATCACATGTCAACATGTCAATACTGCCCTTGGCTAGCAGCATACTTACTGCTCCTAAAGAAGCCAAGAAGTTCCACACTAGGACATGTGCAACCCACAGCATGTTGCCAGTTAACCCTGAAATATGGGTATGAGTGCATTGGTCAGGCAGCTGGTTTTGAAGTGCCGCAAAAGACAATCTGACATATTACAGAAAACTGAAATTGTTTGGTGATGACAGGCTGTGAACTGTTGTGGTCATTACGGTTTTAAACTGAAAGAAAATAGATTTAGATTCTTTACTGTGAGGGTGGTGAGGCACTGGAACAGGTTGCCCAGAGACCTGGATGCCCTGTCACTGGAAGTGTTCAAGGCCAGGCTGAATGATGCTTTGAGCAACCTGGCCTAGAGGAAGGTGTTCCTGCCCATGGCAGGGGGGTTGAAACTAGGTAATCTTTAAGGTCCCTTCCAACCCACATCATTCTATGGTTCTATGGTTTCAGAAGCAGCTGAGCAGCCCCAGCAGCTGTCTGGTACCTGACAGGAGCAGGGAGAGGCAGGTCAAGCCTAAAGCTTCCAAAACTGGAGACCAGAAGCTGGGAGGATGTCTTGGGACTGCCACACTCTTCTGGGGAACTATGTACGTCCAATGTTCTTTCACCCTTCATTAGATACCTACTTTTGGCTACTATTAGAGGGATGGTACTGAGATAGATGGCCTTTTGGTCCATATGGCTTTTCTTAAGCTTCTGTTACCTCCTCTTTCAAATATGATTAGGAGACTGCAACAGTATATCTATTCCCACTTAGTACTTCTTGCATAGGGATAACATTAAGCTTGATTCTTGGGGAAAATGTCAGAAATTACCATTTCAGTGACCTGAAGACCTTGATGTTTTAATTATTGTCCTTCTAATTACTGCTCTCGTTCTGACCATAACGGGGGTCCTATGCCTCCTTGATCATTCAGTCTCTGCTAACACCATTCCTCTTCTCTGCATGCTGTCATTTCTGCTTGCTAACTTATGTGGTGCCAGTAATTTCATACACTGATTAACTGAATTGCTTATTGAATGAAGACATCATTTTTTCCTGTTATCTTGTACTTTGCTCAAGCCTGCAACCTGCCCAAGACAAAGAAAGGCTGCTGTATTCAGTGAACCACACAGATGGTGCACATGGTGGTCTCTGAAAAGATATTCAAGCACAATTGAACTTTTGAAGAATCTTTAAGCTCCTTCTCAATCAAGAAATATCTTTCAGATTAGGTTAATATGTTGCTGGGCTTTTTGAATGATACTTGTGACAGCCTCATTTCTAAAAGTGACCAGGCTTCTACAATTCTAGTATTTTTAGTAGTTTATTTTAAAGGATTCCAAATATTAATGAGGGTTGAGCAATTTTCCTGTGAAAATCAGGTCCCTTTGAAAATTCAAGTCCATCTATTATTTTTCTAAGAGCTTCACATCTCAAGAAGTCATGGGAAAAATAAGCATTCCCTGGCTGTCACTGTGTGAAGTAACCATCCTTTTGGCAAAGAAAAGCTTAGGTGTGCATAATTTCTCTATTTCTTATCTATGTGTCTTTTTTCCACATTTAGTCCCACGGAAAATATAGCCATCGCTATGTTCCAGATAGCTGAATAGATTCTTTTAAAGGCTGTACTTACCTTTTTTATAGTAGTCTGACCCTATAGAGTGGTTTAGTTTGGTTTATTTGTAGAGATGCACATGATATTTGATTATTGTAAAAGCACTAATTCTGGCACAACTACCTTTCTCTTCTGCTTATTTCTCTTACTAACTATTAAGTATTCGGAAGAGGATATGACTCTTCACAACCTACATATGATGTCAAGTGCATGTGACTTTGCTCCTAACCTTAACCAACTAAAAAGAAAATTGTCTATGCTTATAGATTTATATCCATTGGCACTGCTATATCTCTCCTCCACTGAAAGTCAGCATTTCAACCATGCTGCATATCTTGTACATGCATGATTTGTTCTCTAATACATCACTCACTTTATAATGAAAACTGAAGCTGAGGTGTTTTAAAGCCATCCTATACATGTATGTTATATAGATATATAAAAAAGCAAAACAAAACAAAACAAAACTAAGCCCTTTTGATGAATCAAGTGTTTCTCACCTGTAGAAAAATTAACAATGCATAAATTCAAGTCTTGATTTACTGTGTGTATATTTGCATGTTGCCATTTCCTGAAGAAATGTTCTAAACATTTTATTTCTCTTTTCTTTCAATTCATGATCCATTAGTCCCTTAAAAAGAATGTCCCTTCTCTGTAAAATTCTGAATAATCACATGTGTATAAATATGGTCTCACAATTTTTTCCAATTACAATAATTCACAGTATTAAAATACTGAAGTAAATTTTAAATTTTCTGCACTACACAGGTGATAAAATTTGAAAGTATATGCGGAAAAGAATTTGAGGCCCAGATTCGTGATGGTGTTTCAGCTGCTCATTACTACAGGAAATGATGGGAAGGACATGGCATATATGGTCTTTGATCTCCCTTTTGTTCTCTTCTTGTAATATTACATGGGGGTAAATCATATAAATCATTTCAGGTATGAACTACTTTGCTCTAATACAGATTTTTATTTCTTTTTTAGCAATTCAGTAAATATTTTCTTTACATATTTTTCAGTTATTTAGATTCTATTTTAAATTTTTAAAATGCTTTAATTTTGTTATAGTATATTACAAGCATTCCTAGCAATTGTGGCTGAAATCAAGCTCTCTTTAATTAGGCTCTGTCAATGTGGAAAACACATTCTGAGGCATAAGCAGCATACATTCTAACTAGATAAATTATAAACAATTTACAATTTTAATCCCAGTTTTTTATATGAAAGACTAGATTGTATATGAAAGGCTATAGAAAATGTAAGTGTTGTTCAAAATCCCATATAAATTTTCCAACTTTTCTGCTACAAAGAAACCTTGAAAATATGACCTGTGTGTGCTGAAAGAACAAAAAAAAGCTGAAACACAGATATTAAAGTACAAAGACATATTTTGAAATTAATTGCATTTTTTTGACTGGTTATTTATTTTCAGACATTTGGGTTTTTTTATCATTTCTGCAGTGAAAATAGCTCTGTATATGGGAGTATAAACAATCCTGATTCATAACTGTTTGCACTGATATGCAGAAAAAAATACATATATTTATATAATATGTACTTTACTTGCATATGTTTTTAATATATTTAGCTTAACATTAACATGAGTATTGTGTTGTACTTGATTTCAAATTAGTTTTTAGTCTTCACACAAGCACGCTCCAAGATGTGAGTTGTTTCCATCACCTTCCTGCCATAAAAAACCTCACAGATCTTTCAGGAGCATGTTCCTCCACTGTAAAACTAAACTGCTCCTTTTGTGCATCCTTTGCTAAAATAATACATGAGCTCAAAACAGAGCTTTTATGGCTTAAAATGGACAATGCTGGAGCCTGATGACAGATATGGACCCAAAAGACAAACACCACTGCTGAAATGCTTCACTGCTGAATTTACTTGGCTGCACCATAAACACTGACAGCTGGTTTGTTCCTCTGTAAGGAAGTGAGAGAAACACTCAATTTTGCAGTGGAATTCCCTTTACTTCAGGACAAGATGAGCTATTCCTGAGATGCCCCAGTTTCTGTACATTGATTAGAAGGGGGGTATGGATGACTAGAGGAGACATTGTGTACATTGGGTGTACTCCTTCGCCTGTTATAAAAATTACTTCTCTATTCCTTGCCCTAATCCTATTCTCTAAACTTTACTGGAATATAAGTTCATGCAAAGGTATGGTCTCAATATCACACATTTGCTGTGGTTCTTCTGAGACAGAGGTGTTTATTCACCAAGACAGCATTTGTTTCTGATTTAAGAGTGTCTTAGCCTGACTAGGGCACATGAAATAGTAATCTGCAACAGTTTTACTTGTAAGATTTTAATTACATTACTCATCTTTATGCTAACTCTTGCCAATATTCACATGTAGATACCATTTTAATATCATATTACATAGAAGTGCATATGAGTATTTTGAATGAGAACAGAATATACATTGTCATCATTCATCAATGAAATGTTATTCCTTAGCTGTGTCTCCATGACTCAAGCTGAATTGCCTATTACCCCTCAATGAGTTCTATGGTAGTCTTTTGGCAACTTGCAAAAAGAAGCAGTTTTAAGATGCATAAAATATTTTTAAATATCTGCATATCTAATTTTCTTAAAGTTCGTACCAAAATAGGTGTCTTTTACAAGCTATGAAGTACAGTGACCTGGCAAGGCACAGGCCAGAACTTACTCTTAGTTAACTTCCATTAAGTCTTTTAGTGTTTCCAGGATTTTGTTCATGCATATATGTATGCAAGTAGATACATACAATTTTAAAAACTACCAGGCTGTTCTGTTTTCTCTCTACATGTCACCTGGGGTCACCTGGGGTTTTCTTTACTCAGCACGCTGGAATTGATTCACATGCAGTTCAGTTTGCTTTGTGTTGAAGAATCCAGAAAATCTAATTAGTTTTTCAAGAGATCCTTTGAATAGAGATTCATGAGACCTCATCCAGATGTTTCTTGGAGAAGTTCTTAGAACCACCAGGCAACTTTTTTTGCATATGGACCAAGATTTGTAATGGAGGCTTGACGTACATGATGCTATTTGGTAAACCTATTGTAGAGAGAATGCCATGAAATCTCTAGGCATTTTATTCAGTTTTACTAAAAAGTTTGGAAAGGTCATGCTAAAGGTTGTTGGTTAAGGGGTTAGGTTTGGGGAAGGGGGTGTATGTTATTTTTGGGTTTTGCTTTTCCATTTCTGGTTTGTACTCCTTTTCAGTATTGCTGGGGGGCATTATTTATATCATGAAACAGCTCTGAGAGCAAACTATTTTTATATGTACAAGAAAACTGCATATGCAGGCACAGTTGGATGAGTTTTATAACAGAGGTATCTGTTTTCTTCAAGATAAATATTTATTGTATTTCATTTTGCCAATTTCCCCCCTCCCCCCCCAGCACTGTTTTTTCATGGGTTTTCACTTCTTACTTTTTCATGTTTTGGTGCAAGAGTATGAACCAAAATAACAGGAATTAAGTTTTTCTAGCCCACTCAGGTATAGATACTCAGTCCAGGTCAGGGCAATGCTGTCCTGGCATGGACCAGTACTCTACAAAGCCCACCTTCCAGAATAGTAGAGAACAGCAACATCCAGTATGCCAGGCTAGAGGCAGGTTGCAACAGGTAGTTCAGTGATTTCAAAATTTGGTTTAACTTAGCCTGTCTGAATTCTTCCTCACAATCATGGACTTGTTGAACTATATAATTATTGACTTTGCAGTGAGAACTTGTTTAGTGCCAGCATTTGTCACTGTAGATGCATTTTCTCTGATTTTGTTAATCTTTCAGGAAATTCCCCAAATATAACATTCGTGTGTCACTCACTTTCCATAGCAAATGACTACTAACTGACTACTCCAAAATATTTACACAGCTCTGTGACCTAGCATGTGGATTAAAGGTACAAAAGGTAATTGAGATTAATTACAATGCATTACTGGTACATGAAGCTACACATTCAGGAAAATTTGCCTTCCAAAATAATTGAATGCTTCTACAGTTATGCATTTCTAATTGAATATAATTTTCAGCATCTTAATGTGTCTACAGCTCTTGACAAGTTGCAGCTATACTTGTACTTCTAACCTATAAAATATGCTGCTTTAAAACTATCTCATCATTATGGCAGAAATTTCATTCTATTGTTTGATTCCTTGACGTCAAGATGGCAAGAAGTTGAGCATTTTTCATTCATAAATATTCTGGGTACCTTAAAAAATATCTTACAGATAAATCTCCCTCATCATTCCTCATCTTAAAAAAATTATATCTACCCAAATCCTAAAACAATTAAATGTAGAAGAAAATCTAATCCTCTCATTACAAGCTTAAAAAATTCTATACTTTGTTGAGCTTGCAGAGAAGAACACTCAACTGTCAAGGATAGAAAATTCTGTATTATACTGACAGGCCATTAGTAATCCCCATTTATCACACTCTTTTTTCCTCTTCTCAGAAACATGATACAAATGTTATTGTCTCAAACTCTGTTTATGACACAAGCTGTGGCAGAAAAGTTAGTAGTTATAATTTTGGCCGGGGGGAAAGATGTCTTTTACAAAAATGTTAGAATAGATCCATGAACCATCATGGTTTAAACGGATTTTCCATCACACAATTTATTTCATTTGGGGAATTGTTATAACAATAGCAGAAAAAACATGGGGTGGTGGGTTTTTTTGCTGTAGTGTATGCAGATCTTTGCTGTTACACTACAGTTCTCATGTCCATTCCAAACATTACTGTACTCTAATGCATTACCCTGGTATAAAGGGATAAATTCAAGAATATATCTTGAGTGTTTTCCCAGTTAAGTTGCTACAGTGAAACACTATTTCATTCAGAGTTTCAGTGGCTGGCCTACGAGTGAACTGATAGTCTGAACAACCCATATACATTAGGTGAGGAAATATAAACCCTGTGAAGTTCACTGGAGGCAGAAGTATTGCTAAGCTGGACACTCCCTTTTTACCTTGAGGATACCGTTGGTGGTGGTAGGAACCTTTGTCCACTTGGGATCTCATTTACCAGGAGAGAAACATATGATAACTATATCTATCTTGTGGCTCAGCAGTCAAGCTAGATCACTTTCTTGGGAAGTGAGAGACCTGGCTTGTAGATCCCACATAACCTAACAGTCAGGCTACATCCTCCACCTAGCAGATAATTGGTAGCCCATGAGGTACATTCAGTGTGGATGCTCCAGGGCTATCATTCTGAACTTGGTGCACTGAACAGCTGGGGATCAAGGATGATGCTCCCAACCAAGCAACAACAAGAGCAAGTTTCTCAATACTGAATTACCATCCTAATTCCCAGATCCTTCAGTCATCATCTGTACAATAAAAAGAAATGGCAATTATCCCTTCTGTTCATTCCAAGTTGTTCAGTCACTACTACTTGGCTAGCTAATTAACTAGGAAAATAAAAGCCTATCACATACTGAAAACCTCCCAAGAAACAAAATGAATATCCCATCCACATTGTGCTCAGCTGCAGCTTGGATGCACTGCCAGCAGGGCCTCAGTCAGCGAGTTTCAACACAAGGCAAGCCACACTTACAGTGGCCCTCTATGTTGCTTTGTTCAAGGTTAGATTGAAATACCTCAGGTGACAATGCAGTCATATAATAGCAAGTAGGTCTATCACTTTGCAACAGAAATTGTAGAACTTTGGGTTTACAGATGGCTTCCACAAATTTTGTGGTTCTGTATATGGTTTTGTTCAGTAAGTACACTTAATATCATTTAGAAGACTTATTTTTAAGTATTAGTAGTGTTATTTAATGCCAAAAGTATTTGCATCTTTCAGTAATGTGACGAACTAAGAATACATTTGCAGCATATGCTTTGAATTATGCTACTACATATGTTTACAGTATCTCTCTCTTTTTAGGGGACAACTATAATTAAAAAGTGTTTATTACTTCCTTCAATCCTTTGGAGTCATAAGTTGACATAAATTGTTTGTTCCCTTCTGAGTATTTTGTGCTGAATATTTCTGTCACACTGGACTCTCCTAATTTTTTCCTTCATTTTCCCTGCAACACAATGAGTTAAACGTTCGCAGACAGTGTGTCCACAGAAAAATATCATCCTTTAGCAGATTTTTTTAAAGTGCTCTCCTAAGGTCAAAATAATAATTCTTCATTTTACAGTGTGGATATTCACATGATGTTCAACATTCCTTTGAGAGACTACAATTTAATCTCTCTCATTTTTTCCTCTTAGCTGTTTTGAAGTATTTATTTTGTGCAGTCATACAGGAAGGTTGAACATATGTGATATTTTAGTAATCTCAGAGAATGAATAACAAAAAATTCATACTCTTTGGAGCTGCATTTGAAAGATACAGAACTAAACTTCTCTACTAGTATCTTACTGCTTATTCCATGGCAATGAAACTATTTTTATTTAAAGTAAATGTGGAAATGTTTTTATGTTCTTGTTAATCTTCATAGATGAACACTGTTCTGTCTAAGTTCTGCTGATGCATACATCATCCAGTGACATGGCCTAAGGAGGGAGATCCAACAGCAGAACACAGTTCCTCAGCCAAGGAAAAGTCATTGGGGTTGTATCCTGGTGAGAGGTTTTATACTATTCCTGGAAATAGCCCTCTTCTGCAACTGGTGATCAACAGCTGTATAAAAAAATGTACTGAAGACATAGAACTCACGATAAACATATGCAGACAGCCTTTGTTTTCAAATTCAAATTCACACCTTCTAGCATATTTTAAACTACTTCTTTTAAGAAGAGATTTTCAGTTAGTGAAAATTAAATCCAATTGTATCACAAGATTTATTCTTAATACTTAGCTAATATAAACTATTTTTGTCAGGTCTCCTTGTACAGCCTGAGCGGCTCAGACATAACCACAAAAAATCCCTTTTGGAGACTAATTTATAATCTGATCTGGGGTGTGCATATGCATCTGTCAAAGGATATTTGTCATCTGATTACCAGGTTTCAGCTATAGACAAAGAATCAGGTTTTCAGTTTTGTCTTGAATCCTCCAGCCATACTTATATGCCAACATTATTTTGCTATAAACTTTGTAAATTATGAAGAAAAAAAAATGTAGAACAAAAAAAATTAGTAAACTGAGTTTTCTCAAGGCTTCTCAATAGTGAGGGCGAAATAGATATACACCACTTCAGAAATGAGAGACAAGGATGAGGATGCTTATGCCAGGGTAAGGAAAGGAAACATGGAAGGGCAAGAATAGGAGTAGGCATGGATTTACTGCCCTTGCAAGCATGGGAAACTTGAACTGGGTGACTAAAGGAAGTCCCTCGTCCTCACCTCTAGCAGGTTTCCTCAGCAATTTCCCATCCCAATTCCTCCTTTCATATCTGAGAGAACCAATAAAGTAAAAGCAAAGACGGTTTTATGCCAGTTACAGTAAATGTTGGTGATGGAAAAAAAAAAGTCAAATCCTAAAGGTTGTATCAGAAAATAAGTTAGGAAATCTACATTCTGAAGTATTCCTAAGGAAAAGAATGTCTTTTGGTGCTGTCCCACTCCCACTGAACTCAAATGACAAAATTCTCATGGGCTTAATGGGAAACTTCAAAAGTTAGTTCTGCTATTTCAGATTGTAAGATTACATAAGCATTCACAATGTCAATAATAAGGGATTATTGAAAAGATTTGAATAAAATAATTTAATCACCATGTAATTTTACTTGTATGGTCAGGAGAAAACAAATGCATCACTGTTGTAATTATTAAGAGAGACAGAAAGTATCAGACACATCTTGTTAGTATAGATGGTGTACAATAAAATGTTCCTCTATCTTCTCTCAGTAACAGGATGAAATAATATCAAACAAAGATTGCCTTCAGAGAACTTTGTAGCAACAACGAAAGGTCATTTGAACTTTGCACAATATAAAGAGAACAGAGACCTACTGATTTTTAACTTTTTTTTTCCCAGAGCCTGATGAATAAAATCACCATATGCAGTCTCTCTATGAAACAATTTTCTGACAAAAGAGCTGCCTTTGCTTAGCTTTAGCCAAGCTACTGACCTTGGTAGTAGGTTTAATACCACAACTGAGAATCCCAATGGTGAAGCTTATTTTACCTTACACTTCCCTACTAACAACTGCGTCTGAGTAATCACATTCCAGAATATGTGTGATTTAGTTTTCAGAACTTATTTTGAAGTTTGGGAAATACGAGAATGTATAAAAATAGGCTGAGGGGCCCCAAAACTTGTGTTGTCAGCCAAGTACAGATGAAAAGTCTCTAGTTCAGAGGAAGCAAAGAGTGGATTACATACATGTATTCATCTTCTTATTCATAGAATCATAGAATCGATTGGGTTGGAAAAGACCTCCGAGATCATCGAGTCCAACCCTTGGTCCAAATCCAGTCCATTTACTAGATCATGGCACTCAGTGCCACGTCCAATCTGCGTTTAAAAATCTCCAGGGATGGTGAATCCACCACCTCTCTGGGCAGCCCATTCCAATACCTGATTACTCTCTCTGTAAAGAATTGTCTCCTGATATCCAACTTAAATTTCCCCTGGCGGAGCTTAAGCCCGTGCCCCCTTGTCCTACTGCTAAGTGCCTGAGAGAAGAGACCAACCCCCACCTGGCTAGAACTTCCCTTCAGGTAGTTATAGACGGTGATGAGGTCACCTCTGAGCCTCCTCTTCTCCAGGCTAAACAACCCCAGCTCCCTCAGCCTCTCCCCATAGGACTTATGCTCCAGTCCCTTCACCAGCCTTGTTGCTCTTCTCTGGACCCGCTCCAGCACCTCAATATCCTTTCTGAACTGAGGGGCCCAGAACTGAACACAATACTCAAGGTGTGGCCGCACCAATGCAGAGTACAGGGAAAGGATCACTTCCCTGGTCCTGCTAGCCATGCTACTTTTGATACAGGACAAGATCCCATTGGCCTTCTTGGCCACCTGGGCACACTGTTGGCTCATGTTGAGCTTCCTGTCAATTAGTACCCCCCAGGTCCCTTTCTGCCTGGCTGCTTTCCAGCCACTCTGTCCCCAGCCTGTAGCGCTGCATGGGGTTGTTGTGGCCAAAGTGCAGGACCCGGTACTTGGCTTTATTGAACTTCATCCCATTGGAATCAGCCCATCTCTCAAGTCTGTCCAGATCCCTCTGCAGAGCCCTCCTGCCTTCCAGCAGGTCGACAATCCCTCCCAATTTGGTGTCATCAGCAAAGTTGCTGATGATGGACTCAATCCCCTCATCTAAATCATCAATAAAGATGTTAAACAGGACTGGACCCAACACAGACCCCTGGGGAACACCACTAGTGACTGGCCGCCAGCTGGATGCAGCTCCATTCACCAGTACTCTCTGGGCCCGACCCTCCAGCCAGCTCCTAACCCAGGAGAGGATGCACTTGTCCAAGCCATGGGCTACCAGCTTTTCCAAGAGTATATTATGGGAGACAGTGTCAAAGGCCTTGCTGAAGTCTAGATAGACCACATCCACAGCCTTCCCCTCATCCACCAGGTGGGTCACCTGATCGTAAAAAGAGATCGTAAAAAGAGATCAGGTTGGTCAGATAGGACCTGCCCCTTCTAAACCCATGCTGGCTGGGTCTAATCCCTTGTCCATCCTGAAGGTGCTGTGTGATTGCACTCAGGACTCAGAAGACTTTTCAGAAGACTTTTTTAACCCTCAAGAGTGAGGAATGTACAGGTAAGTACATGTCTATTCCTGCTTCATTTTTATGGGGAAGAGAGGAGAGTGCAGGGGAAGAGACAACTCTTTTTCCGCCCCTTCTCTGAAGCAAGCAGCTTTATCTTCCCTGTCCATGAAGAAATGTATGCCCTCTAATATAGCGCACAGGCTTATACATATGCTGCTAGCATATGCTGAAAGCAACAATTGAAGGAAACACTTATTTTTATATCCCAGAACTCAGCTATCAAGTGAATCTGCTTGAGTCAACAAGGAACTTTTTTACTGGGGCCATGAGGACTTAGAGGAAACAAGCAAAATCTGATGGAATCCCAAATTCAAAAGAGATTTATGCTTAATTCTAAAATTTAAACTCTCATTTTACACATAAGTTAGAATTTAGGGAAAAAATTTGTTGCATCCCCTGGCTAAAGGATTTTCATCAGAATCTATTTCTCTTTCCTGTTAAAACATTCATAGGCAAGCCTCATTTTTCTTCTAGAAATAGCAAAAGTAATAATGAATCTGATCAAGGTCTGCCAGCAAGCCTGGACTACATGAGGCTTTCATATAGTGATTAGGAGTTTTGACTCTTTCCTTTGATCTCTAGTCTTGCTGCTGGCAGCTGAAACATTGCCAAATGGACCTTGACAACACTTCATGTCCACTCTGTGCTCATACGCTCAGTCTTCTGTGAAGCTGTGCTGTAATTAAATCTGTCTCCATCAACAATCATAAGAGATTTTCTTAGGCTGTGGGGCAGGATGAAACATTTCTGGCTTCTGGTCTGTTTATATAATGATCACAGGTTGAAATTATAAGTCTCAAGGATTTCCCTTTCTCTTGCTTATACAGAATCTTAAATTCACCATAAAATGAAACAGAAGATAGCAGACATGAATCAAAATTAATATAACAGCAACAAATAAAAGGAATGTGCAGAAATTTAAGGTCAAATCTTAGTTCTGTTAGCATTAAAAGCAAAACATCTAGCTATTTCATGATTGAGCTCATTTTGATTAAATAGTATGAGTGAAAATACAATTTGTAAGTCTGTACCTTTGTAAGTTATGATTTTTTTTTTTATTGCAGATGCTTGAGATAATTTTTCTTGGGATCAACAGCTGAACAAAAGAAAAGATTCCATTAATTACAATAGGTGACTATAACCCAAGCAATGAATTACTACTTTCAACTATAACTCAATGAGCATCTCAAGTAGTAAGATATGTCATACATACCCATTTTCATCTTTATCAAAAATCATATTTTTCTCTGCCTTTTTTTTCTTCATTTTTTCTTTCTTTTTTTTTTTTCTTTCTTTTTTCCTCTTCCTTGGACACAATTTACTACAAGCTTACAAGGACAGAAAGCTGTTTAGAAAGAAATAAGAAATATTAGTAGTGCTGATAGGGTAGAATATGAGTTTAAATTTAATTATGACTAATGTTTTGTCTGTGTTCGGTCTCCCCAAGTTATATGAGTCTGCAGCTCTTAGTAGTTTATTTTCCTGAATCAGGTTTTGCAAAAACTGCTTTTACTTTATGCTTACATTATAAAATGGAGTATATGTTTATTACTTTAACTTTGAACATAAAATCTTTTAGAGCTACCACTGTAGCTCATTACTTTGGAATAGAGCAGGTGTCTATCACAGATCTCAAAATTAGATTTTTGTGTAATCAGAGCAGAAAATTCTTCATTGGCTTTTCCCATGGACTTTCATTAAGGAGATAACACATTCATTTGAAAATCTTCATCATTGCCATATGCTTGTCATCTCCAGGCTGCATTGCTATAAGTGGACCATTATAAACCATTATAGCTATAGCTATAGCTGGGATCAGGGCAGAGCCCCAGCTGGATGATGGGACAGGCAATTAGGTGAGTCACTACCTTCACCCTGTAACTCTACTTCATCCATCAGGTCCTAATCACTTCCCATTCCCTGCTCAAAAAGTTGCATTGCTCAGCTTCCTAACAAGTTCAAGAATGTATCAACACTTTTCCTCCAGCAACAATATTTCCAGATTTGCAGCACATTTCAGGATTCCAGATGGAATGAGATCTGCTTTTGTGGGGAGGGAAGGGTGGTTTGGGAAGGATGGGAGGTGGAGAGGGGGTTTGTGTTACAATGAATAAGAGTACTTTCCTTTCTCTCCATATAGCAAGCAATAGTTTTACAATTAGCACACTTGTCTTGTTGATGGGGGACAGGGCTTGTAATTCTGTTCTTTCTGATTCAGATTATAAAGTTAGTTCCCCAGTTTCTCAGGCTACATACATAATTTGTTTTCAGAGGGATACTGACAATAGGATATTGAGATGGAAGAAACACAGTTCATGTCCTCATTTGAAATCATTAAACCAAGATTTAAACTTGGGACTCATATAGTTGAATGCTTTTACTACAAGTCTATAGGTTATGAGCAGTTAACCAGTATTTCTGAATCATGTCTAGACAAGATCTAGACACATCAATGGCTGTACCTTCCCCTATGATCCATCTAGGCAAGAGGGAAGTACAGTTAACTACAGTAAACACAAAATACTTTTAATTTGGACAAATTCTTCTAAAACTGCTCATAAGACATGGAACTTCCACAGCATATTCAAATAACTGAGTAAGGGGTAGAGTGCCTCCTCAGCAAGTTTGCTGATGAGACAAAACTATGAGGAGTGGCTGATACCCCAGAGTGCTGGGGAGCCTTTCAGAAGGCCCTCAAAAGGTTGGAGAGATGGGCAGTGAAGAACAGTCTGAAGTTTAACAAAGACAGATGCTGGGTCCTGCACCTGGGAAGGAATAACCCCAAGCACCAATATGATCTGGGGGCCAACATGCTGAAAAGGAGCTCTGCAGAGAAGAACCTGGGGGTCCCAGTGGATAACAAGCTGTGCCTGAGCCAGCAGTGTGTCCTTCTGGCCAAGAAGACCGGTGGTATCCTGGGGTGCATCAGAAAAAGCATTGCTAGCAGGTCAAGGGAGGCGATCCTGCTCCTCTACTCAGCACTGGTGAAGCTGCATCTGGAGTGCTGAATCCAGTTCTGGGCTCCTCAGTACAAGAGAGACATGGAACTCCTGGAGCAGGTCCAGCAGAGGCTACAAAGATGATTTAGGGACTGGATGAAACATCTCTCTTACAGGATAGGCTGAGGGAGCTGAGCCCTTTCAGCCTCAAATGAGGCAACTGAGGGGACCTCATCAATGTCAATAAGCATCTGAAGGGAGGGTGTCAAGAGGACTTGGTGGTGCTGAGTAATAGGACAAGAGGTAGTGGGCAGAAACTGTCCAGATTCCACCTGGATATGAGGAAGAACTTTACTGTGCAGGTGACCACGTACTGGAATAGATTGCCCAGAGAGGTTGTGGAGTCTCCCTCACTGGAGATACTCAAGAACTGTCTGAACACAATCCTGTGCAATGTGCTCTAGAATAATCCTGCTTGAGCAGGGAGGTTGGACCAGATGAACCACTATGATCCCTCGCAACCTTATCCATTTTGTGATTCTGTGATTCTGTGAAATAATTCGAATACTGGAACTTTGTTCATACTTAAAGTTCAGAAAAATTGAGTTGTGCTATTACAGAACAAAAATCACATTCTGCCTCTCCTGGAGCCTAAGCAATTTCTTGAACTGGAATATAAAAGTTGTATTCCAAGGGCTTTGGAAAATATTTCACTCACTTCTTTATCAAAAGAGCATCTTGATAAAGAAATGGAATGACTTTTGTAAAATCAAACATGAAAGAACACTAAAGAAAAAGCTGGACTTCTGATAATGTAAGGTTCATTATATGTGGTTAGTTATGGACAGTAGATTTTCTTTCTACGTTGTGTTCTCTTTTTATTGGATGCTTGCTGAGGGAATTGTAAGTATAAAAGAGAGAAATAGCTTTCATGTGCCCTGGCATGCAACAGGAATGATTAAAAGAATGCAAATTTAACCGACAGAGTTTCTGTGTTTTGGAGAGCAATGATTTTAATCAGTGCTTCTTGTTTGTTTGTTTTTCAAATCTGGGTGTATGGCTTAATTCAGAGACTCTGCAATTATTTAACATTTTACCACATTTGTCTTGAAGTGAAAGAAAGAGAAGTCCTCTTTCTACATTGCTTGACACTGGGTAAGTATACATATCCTGTGGAGTTCAACTAGAGAAAGAATAGAGATGTTTTTAAAATGTGCTAAATGAGATGACTGTAGCATTTCAGCATGAAAAGTGAGTCCTCTAGTCTTCCTGACGTCACATTCCCAGTCTTATCTGTAGCCACATACAGCCTCAACTTCATATTGACATTTGAACCCAGGCATTTTGAAAAGACAGGGTGTAAGCGGTATTTTATGATGATTACTAGGTGTGATTAATTTTGATGAGGCATTCAGCTGAGCTGATAAATACCATTTCTTTAAAAGCAGAATTTGACATTCAGAACATGCTTACATTTCTTGGCATTAGAGCAGAAATTAAAAAATATTTAGTATTCACTTCTCCAAAAAAGATGACATACTTCTGGTTTCTGTATTGTTCACGTTTCCAGCATTCTGGAATCTATGTTTAGTCTCCTAATTGAAACCACATAAACCCAGCTGCCAGAAGCCCCTATCATACCCAATGTGGGTAGACCCTCTTGACCTCCATAAGGAGAGCCAGAAGTCACCTGCTGAGAACTCTTTGAGCATCACTAAATTTGATGAAAGTTGGTGAACCTGAAGATATTTTGATTAAAACATTTCAAGTGAACCAGTATTAACAAATCAAATATGGTTGGGTTTTTTTTTTAGAAAATCTGTAACCAACTCAAACAGTAAAAATACATATTTATTGATATTGCTGGTTTTTACTTATATTCTCATACATGTGGAAAATAAGAATATAAATCTGAAAAATAGATTTTTTTTTTTCCAATGATACTCACTGTAATTTTGATGGTAGTGACAGAAGTTCATTTCAGAACTGGGTCTTGTACTTCTGCCAATGCACACCATGCTTGACCTGCATTGCCCTTGCTGTTCCAGAGCTAAGCCTCCCCTGAGCAAACTCTAACAGTCATGCAAACTATGTCAACAAGGATCTAGCCAGTTAACAGGAAAGTAATATCAAGAAATTAATTTCCACTTGTGACTTGAAGTAATCCTCCAGATAAAATGTAACCTAGTGTTCCCCAACCTATAATACCATTGCCTAATAACTGGTGTTCGGCTGGCTGTAATTTTGAAGCAAGTACTCCAAAACTATAAATTGATGATAAAACCAAATCTGAGATACCTTCATGGCATGAATAAATAGAGTCAAAGTAAGACAATAAATTCTGATTAGCTGATTACCCCTCCCTTTCAGCAGAAAAAGTCAGGCAAGTGTTTGAGGCAGTTGTTATGCCATTATATTAAACAAGAAAAATACAATTTTAATTTTTGACTGGCACTAGTAAAGTTCTTGGGAGATCATGTGGTCTTGCCATCAGTTTAAGCAATTGAAGGAGAGACCATCTAAAGCCATGGTATGCCAGAGCTCGCCACATGATTTACAGGGACCACTCTCACTGCGCCATTCCCCATGGCAGCAGGGAGGCATGTGATGGCTTTGAGGAGTGACAACCACTCAGCAACAGCAAGAGCATGGGTTTGAAGGAGAGGGGTGGAAATATTGATTTGGACAGCCAGAGTTTCCCAGGGAATTGCAGTGATAATGCAGATTGGTAATTCTGGTGGAAAAGAGGACACGTCTAAAAAAACCAAACCCTGTGAGCAGAAGTGCCAATTAATTTTCTAAGATGTATTTCCAAGAGTTATTTATTAACAACAACAACAAAACCCCACAACAAACAAACAAACAAACAAACAACAACAAACCCCCAAACAAACAATCAGAAAGAACAAAACAAAACAAAAAACCCAAACAAGCAAGTGCACTTATATAGCATTAAAAACACTAGCTTGGATTTGGGTTTTTTTTTCATCTTTAGCTACTATATCATAATGGAAGAAAAAAGAATGACCAAAACATTTAACAGAGAAATCAGCATATATTCAGTAAGGAAATTAGAGAATGAAGTAGAATGTATAAAGCTTTAAGAGGAAAAGGTAAGATTTATTAGTTTTTCAGTGTCCTTTTTTCCCCAGGCACTGAAAACATGATAAAACAAAGAACAAAGCTGAGAAATAGTGTTCATAGGCTTCAAGTCAATATATCCAGATATTAAATTTGCATTAGCCACTGTACCTACCATACATCTTCAATTTGAGAGAATGGCATGCTCCTGGCATATCCCAGAAACTCAAAGTCATCAACTTCATTTTGCATTCATCTTAATTCTAGTAGGTTTATAGAAGCACCATGTGTGCAGCAAGTTAAAAGTCTCCAAGTAGAATATTGTAATATCATAAAATGCTACATATCATATTTTTGTCAGGTATCATTCTTGCTATAACAACTCAGGATAGTCACACAAGCTGGAATTATTTTCTATGTTGCATGTTTCAGTGTTTCATTTTTTTCCCTTACATTTGAATTTTTAAATTAATTTTTTTAAGTTATGTTTTTTATTATATTATCTTCAGTGCTGGTTAAAAGGACTTTTTAGATGTTTGAGTAACTTATAAATAATTTTGAGATTTCATTTCATATAAATTATTTTTGTTTTTCTAAACAAAAAATTTAAATTGTGAAAAGTTTGCAGAAATTCAAATCCTTTTCTACTCATAACCTTATATTTGCAGTAAAAATGTACTCGTTAAGTTAATGTCATCATTTTACCCTATTCTTTCTGAAAATGTATATATTTGACAGAAATACCTTAGCCCTACATCTCTGCAGTTATTATGTGTATATGTCAGAGAGTATATATTACAATAATTAATTATAGATTGTGTTTAAACAGCAAAAGCAGCAAAAATCACTTAGATGTCTGAAGGATAAGAAAGGCACTCAGTAAAATTCTCCAAAACATTGTATTGGAGCCATTTTACTTTTTTGAATTCATCAAAGTCATATTTCTAATAGTAACAGCTTATTTGTTGGACTTTAATTATTTTATTTAAAATAGAAATATTTCCTGAGGAAATGCCTCTTTTTTGACAGAAATTTCTTTTTACAAGAACAGAATTAAATGCAAATCATAGAAACTTATGGCATTTGACCAACACATTATACAAGTATTCAATGAGCTGGTTCAGTCCTCAACAAGATCTTTCCATTAGATGTTGTAGAGGACCTAAGCAAGTAGATCCGAGATATCTAAACCGAAAAAATCCCCTCATACTCCCACTCAATGGTGTCTAAACCTGAAGGCTGTTAAGATCAGTTGGTTCCTCCCTGTTTGATTTTAAAGTTCTCTAAACTCTTAAAATTTTGTTTCAGTGCATGCCCAGGGCTTCCCCAGCCCCAGGAGATACTTATCTCCTGCCTAAACCTGATGCAGATCCAGAAACGAGCATTTCTCTGCCAGGCTCCAGTAGGGTCTGACACGGGCTGGCATGACCTCACAAAAATGTGGGGCTGCTTTCTTTCCAATTGCAGCTGAGGGGAAAGGTAGTAGCCACAGAGATTTAAACATTCAACCAGGAAAGAGACACTCTGGATTCAGTTCTCTCCTTTGCCTGAGGGATTCAAACAGACATCATCTACCTCCCAGGAGAGTCATGTAAGAACGAAGCTGTAGGTTATTCGAGGGAACAGAAGCAAAGCAAGTATGTGAAGGGGTGCTCTTGGCATATTCTGCCTGCATTTTACCTCTGAGGAATAAAAATAGAAGGCAGATGGGTTTATGGGTTCTTTGTTGGGTAACCATGTGAGCACAGTGAGTCTGTGTTGTGTTTGATTTAAAGTACAGAAACAGTCTTTGGAGAAGGGACCTGGAAAATCCTCCAGCTCTCTTCAAGTCCTGGCCATCAGCTTCTGGCAGAAAGCCCCTCTTCCATTTGCCTCATGAATTTCTATACTGACACAGGACAGGAACAGCGAAATGAGATCTAACCATGCATAATAATAATTGTTCACTGAATGTGTGGCCTTGCTGCCATATAATGAAGCTTTATGGCTTTGAACAGCTCTTACTAAGGAGAACCCAAATGGGCAACACTTTCTAACAGAGGTGTAAAACACAACTTCTCCATTGTTCTTCTTTGTCTTTCTCTCCCTACCTTTCTCTCTCTCCCCCTCTCTTTTTTTCTAAAGAATAGTAAACCCCACAGTCATTTAAAATACTGGATAGAAGTGTCTGATGCCATTTCTAGGTACTGAACTGGACCTTTTGAAAATAAAACATCCTTGTGGAGCCACTGTTCTTCATTTGCAAACCATATTTAATATGTACTGTTCCTCAGTGTGCTGTGCAGACTGGCCCTTTCCCAATGTCTTTTCCTTTCTGGATCCCATTCTAAATACCTAATTCTCCTCTTCCTCTTCATTGGAAGCCTAAGTGCCTCTCTCAAAACGTAATTTTCACCAGGAAAAAAAAATACCTAAAACATAATTAAACATGCATATTTTTATCTATAAAATGCATTTCTTCATTAAATGCAGAGATTCAAGAATTGGAAAAAACCTGTCTTAAAGCTCAAAGCTTGTAAGTAATTAGAAAAAACCTTCCAAAATATTATTTTATATCAAAGCTAAATATTTTTGATATGAAAAGCCTTGCGTTACTTTCTAATTTAGATAACTTTCTCATTAGATTTTCTTTCTTGGTGCCATTATTACTGGAAATCACTTGTTGGAGACATTTGGATACTGCATATCTGGCCAGTCACATTCAAATGGATGATTGGAGTGAAAGGGAGGTACCAGTTTGAAAATGAATTATTACGGGGTCTTTTTCCCTCCACATTCACTCAAGCACCTAATATTATGCAGTTCAATTCTGTGAATCTTTGTATATCTCATGTCAAGATTACTCTCTTGATCGTTTGCAGAGCAGCAAAGAGGGAATCTAAAGGATTACTTTGATTTTAATATACCATCACCACTTTCGTTAACATTTCCCTTACTTCATGGTATCATGTAATTGGGAAAGTCATTAAAAGAGGAAAACAGAATACAATTGTAATAAGACCAATGGTTATAAAAGTTTAGCACCAGGAGGATGAATGAATTACACTGGTACCATATTACAACAGATGACAACACGTGCAGACACATATAGAGGTATATGAATGAATATCCAGGGATATGAACACATAAGTACCTATTCCATACAAAAAAATATATCAAAAGGATGGTGACAAATACGCTTGCATTTACATGACAGACCATTTCCTTTTTTTGTTCATGCGTTTCTATATCTTCATATTCTTAAATAAAGTCTCATCAGTTACGTTCATATAGAAAACATTCTGGTAAACCCCCCAATTTATTATTTAATCTTGACTTTTGGCTTATCTTGTATAAGTGCCATTGTGTATCTTTGGATTGTTGTTTAACAGAAAAATAATGTTTAAAATTAATGAACAATAACCAAAGGTATTTAAGAGTCTACTGCTAGGCAGAATGATATCATTAAATCATCTATTGTTTAACCTGCTTTATTGGAAAACTACAGAGGAAATAATTTGCAAGGAAGGAACCTGAGCATTCCCTGACATGCATTCTGAATATATTTCTCATAGCTTAGGAATTTTAAACTATAGGGGATCCTGGTGAAACAATGTAACATAATTGTCATTTGTATTTATATAAGCAAAGGGCAAGTTAGCAGACTTGGAGACTATAATCATAATAGTTGATACTTAGGACCAACTCAAACCAAATGTTTGGAGAGGAGTTTGAAGAACTAGATTTACTGTAAAGTATGGCTTAATTAAAAAAAAGAAATTAGACAAGAACATGACACCAGAATTCTGTTTTCAGTTCAAACTTTCTACGTCTTCTCTAGATACACCAGATTTGATATCAAAAATCTTGATTTTATTCCAAATTCTAAAAATTATTCCAAAATGTGTGTAACATGAGAAATTGCCATAATGGAAAAAGTCATTTTCCTTAACTTGATCTTATAACATTTCAGTGACCTCTAAAATTCTCTAAGGCCTTTTGGAGATGCAGCAGAGTTTGCAGGCTGAAAAGAGACAGTTAAAGCAGTTTCAAACACCTTGATTTCAGCAAGACATTTGACACTACTTGCCACAGCCTCTTCCTAGACAAGGGAGACAAGATACAGACTGGACAGGTGGTCAGTGAGATGGGTGGGAAATTGACTCACGGGCTGAAGTCAGAGGATTCTAATCGATGCTTTTTACTCAGGCTGGCAGCCTGTCCCACAGGGTCCCACAGGGATCAGTACTGGCCCCCACACTATTCAACATCTTCATAAATGGTCTGGATGATAGGTTTGAAAGCAGCCTTACCAAGTTAGCTGATGACTGTAACGTGTGTAGTGTATTTATTGTTCAAGGAAGTTCAATTTCTTATTGTAAATGTTCTACAGAGTACTTTTTAGGCTATCTTTATGTCCAGTCACTTTTATAGATACTATTTGTCCATCACTCCTAAGTCATAAAGATGCTACCCACATGTAGTCTGCATTAACTTTCAGATTTTTATATTGCATGAACTCTACTCAGCAGTGGTAGAGAAAGCAAGGAACAAAGAGAGCAGCCACATTGGATTTTTTCACAGGTATTGACTGATGGCTTTATACTAGAGCTAAATATTTTGTCTGAATCAGAAATATTCGAGCCAGATTGCTAATGTCATTTGTATGAGGATTGGATACTTTGGTGTCTACTTAGGAGTGAAAGCAGAGTTTAGAGAAAGTTTCCTCTGTGAAAGTTGTTTATTTTCAGCAAAGTTGGATTTCTATGAACATAACAGTTTTGAGGTTTCTGTTCTTTTTCATATTTGGTAACTACAAATGGATTTGAAAGAAGGGAGCATGCCTCCACAAGCACTCACACACGAAGTATGACCGTATAGAACTTCTTTTCTTGAGGAAGTTGAAATCCCATTGGAGTGACAATAAAAGAAACAAAGAAATACATAATTATTATTATTATTATTTTCATTGTTAAGTATATATTGTATTATAAAGCAGTTATTTTTTTAAAATGTAGTTTGTCCATAAATGTTGCCAGAAGTCAAATTCAAGTTTTCAGAAAGGTGTTATGTCTGATTAGAAATCAGTGCTATGTAAGATTCTGTTTTATTTAACTCTATGGATAACCTGCAGAGTTCACCTAGTGAGAATCACTTCTCACCATGCAAGAGCTGCAAATTGTATTTGAAATTAATATTTTTGATTAAAATTGGCACTTCTGAGCCTCCTGTTGAGTAACTCCAGTTAGTCAGTTCAAAATATCAGCTCAAAATATCTTCAGCAGACATGCTTTTAAGTTCTGTACCTCAAGCTGGTCTAGTGTTGCAGGCCAAATCCCAAACACTTACTCTAGACACAGTTAACCAGGCTATGGAGGTGCCTTGGGTATTTTCCCTGCCATTTTTGCAGCTGCTGTGCTAAAAAAGTAGCCAGTGTAGTAACTGAACATTTCTGCTTTCCTCTCAGCCAGTTTCTCTTATGATTCTTCTGATTACCTGCTGTACTACTACTCCCCGGTGAACACTGGCCATCTGGACTTCCTGTGCCAGCTCTATTATTTTATGACACCATTCTGATACAATTTCTACAATTTCTTAGATGTGTTCGAAGGTACATCAGCAGCCAGTCATTGCCAGCAGCTCATTGCCATGCTTCTCATTCTGTGAGTATAAATATATTTCTATCCCAAACACAGATGAATAATAAAAATTAAAAAATAATAATTTTTAATCAGTTTTTAAATCCATTTTAATATTTTTAAGTTTGTACTACATCTGCATCCAGCTTCTAAATTGTGCTCTTTTTGACTGAATTTTTTACTTTTGAAATATTTCTTTCTTTTCTAATTAGAAGTAATAACTTCTTCAAAATGAAAAATGTAAAAGAAATTTGGCAAAAAAGTATGGGTTTGAAGTTTCCCTATTCTAGTTTTTGATTCTGTTTCTTTTTAATCTTTTATGTGATTTTTTTACTTTGAGAATTGTAGATAACCTTATGTCAGTGCATCTTCATAATATCCTCTCAGAAACACTTTTAGCATTTTCATTTTCCAACCGAACATAATGCCAGAATTTTCATTGTGACTCTAAAGCAACACAGTCCTTTAATCAATATACTTCAGATCACCTGGAAGAGCAGAGAAATAATACTGTTCAAAGCTTACAATGCAATTTAGTGGCAGATAACTTTATTTATACTCAAAAATAACAGAGCTTAGCTGCAATATGGCTCTTCAATAAGACAAAAAGGTACTTGCTTTACAGCATCTGCTTCTGCTGCATTAGTACAGAGGTGCAATTAAGCAACTTCATGAAACTCATTTCATAGCCATTTTCCAAAAACCCGATAGTAGTAAGCTACAGCTAACTGTAGTAACTCAGATGATAATTAGTTGGCTTAAACAACAGAACTATGCCAAATCCTGGTGGTATAAACTAGAGATTCATTCAGGTAGCTTCCCCTCCAGCATGAGTGACCTCAGTACATTCAGATTTCCTGGTATCACAAACAATAAATAGTAAGTAAATAGAATACATGATGATTTCTGTCCTTCTGTGTGTTGTTCACAGACAACAGTGAAAAGCTGCAACCCAGAAAGCACCTACTTCTTTTCAACAGAAGTCATATTTCATAGAGCCAGTGCTTTAATTGTCCTGATATCATGCAAAGGTGATCGTTTTCCCTAGCAGCCATTTTTCAAATGAATAAGTGTAACCTATCAGATGAGTAACCTATCTAGTTGAGAGACAGGTGCCCTCACTCCTAAAATGGGGTATTTTTGTTCACTGTGTAATTGTCTAGAATAATATATCTCGAGAACTATCAAGTAAATCTAAAGATTTCAAATGCTTTGAGTGATAAAAGATATGGACTATTGCAGCCTGGATCTGGCCATATGCCATATACTCTGTCCTGGGCAGCACAGTAGCCTCAAATAATGGTGTCTAACCAACTACTGAAATTGTTCTCAGTGTCTGTGACAGAGATACACCCATTACTCCCAAGGAAGTGCTTGGAAAGGGTTGGCATGAGCTACATCTGTGTGACAAAGTCCACACTCAAAAATTTGGTGGGCACAGGAGAATCTAATGGACAAAGGTGAGTAAGAAAAGCTCATAGGGAAAGTATAATTATAAGAGCAAAGTTGGGCATTTATTGCTCAGTTGTTTTGTTCACAAGGACAATTCTAAAATACCGGTTCATTACAGAGAGGAAGGCACAGCATACTACTCACGTTGAACTACCACATTTAACACTACTGATTCCCAAGAGTGTGAACAGTGGATAAGTGTGAAGAGTGAAAATGGGATAAATAGAATGTAGTTGTGACTGTTGTTGAAAGATAGATTTAAAGTGTATATGAAGCTTCTGTTGCTCTTGAGAAGCCTCAAAATTTCTTTGATAAATTAAAAATACTGCATAAAATACCTTTCATTCTCACCTGTATCTTCAAGAGAACAGTAAGAAGACAGAGAACGAAAACACAGTCTGCAGTGATTGAGATAGAGCTTTAGAAACCTATCACAAAGCTAAAAAAATATAAAAGAACAGTAAAATTATCCTTATTGCTTGAAATTTTACCACCCTCAAGAAAAAAAGTCCATTGTAATTTCATTACCAACTAACTTATGTTGCAGTGACATAATTGAATTTTAGAAAATTAAGAAAAATTTGAGCAACTGTCAGGCTGTTCTTAATTCAAGCACCACCTTTGACACAGCTCTTCAACAGTCACAGATGGGTTTTGTCTGGTTTTATGGAACACTAGTAGCTATCTTTTCTAATATTGGTTCTTTCAGGTCAGTGCCTATTTGACACTTAACTGTCAGAGGTGAATTCAATATGGAAGAAATATGTGTTTTTCACAGTACTTGGGTTTTCCATAAGTCGCAATATCACTACACCAATAGGAAATTCAGAGGTTAACTTTATTACCTTGACCTTATTTCAGAAGATAGAAATAGCTGAAAATAGAGCTAGGAACAACTAGAATAGGGAAATTTAGAGTATACATACATGGCTGTCAGGAGGAGCAATAGTTGAGGATTTTTTTCCCAGGAAGTTACCCAAGGAGAACAGTAGTGGAGGATTCTGTAGGTGTGAATTTCCTCACCAAGGTGTTGTCTCCAAAAGAGAGATAGTTTATTACTAATATCCTCCATTTGGTCTCCAGGCCACAAGGGAAATTTAGACATAAAATACTGCAAGAGTGAAATGCAGAGGTGCTGGCTCTGCTGGTTGACTGGCCTTTCCAACTGTGTTGCCCAGTCAAAGGCATGTAAAGGGTTATGGGCATGTAAAGTATTATGTTTTTAACCCAGAGTTTAATAGAGGTCTTTTGACTGGGAAAATTTTTCTGCAATGTAAAATACTGTAAAAATCCATATACCATTTTTTAAAAGGCCTCCTAAAAATATTTTGCAAACTTTTAAAATTCTTCTTTAGAGTTCTTTAAAAATCTTGTTTTCTATTACCTATTATGAGAAGAGGTATTGAAATTTCTACTCAGTCAAATATTTTAAATTGATGAACTTCCAGTAAACCTAAATATTGGACAAAAACTATTTTCCCACTACAACATGAAACCAAATGGTGCAGTTGGAGTAATGACTAGTGCCTACACAGTTAATGTTTCTTTTGTAGTGCTTTTATAGGTAAAGTGTATACAGATGCAGCATTACCCATGTGTTATCCATGTGAAGAGTCTTACATTTAAGAATGACCTATCCATGTGAATATGGAGATGAAACTCTAACAAATTCTGTAAAAATCCTTGTAAAGATCAAGCTGACAGTCACTGTGTCAATTTAAATCATTATAAGAGCAATAAACCTAAGAAATTGGTAATTTGGGAACTAAAAGGTCTGATACTGAATTATGGCAAGCTACTACTGCAAGACTGCTCTGCACTCAAATCTTACTAGGTACAGCAATGACTAAGTACTCACTATCCTTAAGAATCCATTCAAAACCCCATATTTTTTTCTTGTAATCCATAGACACCCACACTTGCACCATGCTGAATGTTTATACTAGTGAGTACTAGTATAAACTAGTACTAGTTTATACTAACTAGTCAAGCCCCCTCATCCTACTAAGTAATTGGTACAAAGCAGATCTGACAACATTGATGAACCCAGATATTTTCAAGGGTCATAGTAGTTGTAAATTATAATCCTATTAGAGAAATAAGAAGAACTCTTGAAAAAAAACCAAACAAACCAAAACAAACAAGAAACAAAAAAGTAACCAAACAAAAACCCAAAACCAAAGCCAGAGGACTGGCAAAGAGATTTTTTTGTAGAAAGTGACTGCAGGTTTAAGACTCGAGAAGTCTTAATTGGTTCATAATCTGAGCTATAGTGGCTCGAAGCATAAATGTAGACTGTGTAAAATTTTAAGGCACCTGCTCAGTGAAAGTTTGAGGGCTGAAGTCCTCACAGATGCCCAGGTTTAACAAAAAGCTGATTCTTTACTGAGGATAGATAGCTGAAATTGACTGAAATTCTATGAACCCTACTGAAAATGAAACAGTTCTGTTGAAAAAACACTGCAGATACAAAGAACACAAGATAACAGTGTATTCTTGCCTAAAGGAACTGAGGAAAAAAACTCCAAAGCAATTTTATTGAATATGAGACAAGAAAAGGATTTAATGAAATAACAAGACGCGCCCGCTCGTGCCTCAGTTGTTACAATTTATAATACTGCCTGTCCAATCCAAAGTTCTCCCACCCTGTGGCTTTTGCCCTGGACCACCCTCAGTCACACCCCTTGGGAATTGGGGCTAGGGGCTTTTCAAGACCCCTTCTTCATCATCTTCATCTTTTTCAGGGTACAGGGGGCACACATTCACCCAGTTCTTGACTGTACTCTTGTGGTTCAGGCCAAGGTACAAGTGTTCTCTAAACAAAATGGGCCTACTTTGACAAGAGACTAAACATTTTCTAGTGGAATTCAGGGGATATCGATATGAGGTGCATGGAATGGGGTAATAGGGGTTGAGGAGTGTGTAAACTACTGTGCTAAAGGGTAAAGGAATAAGGGCTGCTGCTTCTAAAATCTACTATATAACTACTTATAAAGCTTATAAAAACTAGAAAAATCAAAAAAACTGATGGACCTAAAGGCATCAGTATTGACACAAATATGAGGATACCCTCTTCAGTCCATTTAGTGATTTCTATGTTTGATGAAGACAATTGGTGTGTAACATCTGAGAAATTACTGTTATATTTTATTTTCTGGCCCCACTCAGTAGAGTAATTGAGCTCGACTCAATTACTGTAGGTCTCTAGTGGCACTTTTAATACTGAGCTAAGGTATTCTAATGGAAGAGTATATAATGAGAAAAAAAAACTATAGCTCGTGAAGTGCTCTGAAGAAACATAATGAGCTATGCTGGGAATATTCTTGGGATAGCATGACTAAAATTCAGGCTTGAGGAGGTTTCCATCCACAACATTAGCACGAATGAGTAGTGGCTAGGAAGATCTGAAAATGACAAAAATTCTTTGGAGCTGTTGGAAGGATGAAGCACTCTGAGAAACAGCATGGGAAAGCACTCACCCAGTCCAAGGCAGTACCTACCTCATCTCCCTGCACTACAGATACAACAAAAAAGGTTATGGCTTTCCATCTAGTTACACCATTGGGAAGCTTGTGTTTTCTGAATCTTTAAAAAGCTGCAGGTTTAAGATTTTATTTTTGTAACATAATTCTTTTGGGATTCATGTTATTATGGCACAAAATGGAGAAGATGTCTACTGAGTCTGATCTTTCTTCTTTCATTTTTAAGCTTCTCTGTAAGAGAACAGACTGTATTTCTCCAGTCATTATTACAGCAATTATTATATGAAATTAAGAAGATACTTGTAATATAGATGTAATATTTTTTAGAACAGTCTATTCTGTTTCCTCAAAATTTGAAGTATTTGTACGACTACTGGTTAAATTCATAACACAAATTCAATCAATCTCTAATTCAGATGCAATTGTAAGTCTAAAACCCTCCTAAGCTAGAATTACTTTCAAGTTAAGGATGAATTTGAGGTAAGTTTTTGATGAATATCTCCTATATTCTTTTCTACAGAAGGGTTTCAGAAACACCTTGGGCAAAGCCGCTTACGAAATATTAGTGGCTTACTGCAGAAACCTAGCATGAATCTTTTTTGTAAACACTAGTTTTAGCTTTGAATGTTGCTGATTTTCACATTCCTTTTTATTTCTCATATATGCTGCACTTTCCATCTTTGTAGCGTTCATTTCCAAATGCATTGGACATAGTCCTGGAACTGACTTTTGGGACAATTGATATCATCCCCTGAATATAACTACCATTTTAATCTTTTTTTTCCACGGAATGGAAACCCTAATTTTATTTTTCAGCCCTAATGAGTCCTTTCCGTATTATGGGCACAAGAAAATTACCCACTGTCTTACACAGAAGGCAACAGCTTTCATTTGCCGGTAAAGGCAGGACGTAAGAGACACTTGATTCTTCTCCAATGTAATGCATCAGTCACTACAGCTCAGTCAAGAACTAGAATCAGCAGATAAGCATCATCAAACACATATATGGATAGACAAGAACATAAATCAAAATTTAACCTAAACATTGATATCTTGGAGCTAATATGTTCTCTCTCGTTAAGGGCTATAGCTTAATATTCAACCTACCATCGTACTATGCATCTTGGAACTAAGGACCATGCCTTCCTGTAGTTTTAGAATACAACTTCACAAACTCAGATCCAAACGCCTTCTAGAGATGGCAAGGAAATTGATAATATATGTTGTTGGATATACTTTCAGTCCTTGCAGAAAAATATCTGCTTTTACATAAGATTTTTCTGCATTTGTGTATGCAACGAAGAAATTTTTAAAATATTTTATTGCATTTTGACACTCTAACAAATCTTTGCATCATTCAGTAAAAATGTTTGTAGGAGAAAAATGAAGACAAAATGACTTTATATTAAAGAAACCATTAGCCATTTGATAGTGTTTGTTTAAGAAAGCTTTCATTAGGATAAGGAAATTTTGCCACTAGACTTTTTTCTAGAAATTGATTAAAAGGAGTTTTGCAATGAGGATAATGAATAATGCTTTCTTCTGCATTTTTCCTGTAAACATGGGGAAGAATAAAACCAAAAAGAATCACAAAATCAAAGAATATGCCAAGTTGGAAGGGACCCTCAAGGATTATCAAGTCCTATTCTTAGCTCTGTAGAGGACCATCCCCAAGAGTCACATCATGTACCTGAGAGGATCATCCAAATGCTTCCTGAACTCTGTCAGGCCTCGTGCTGTTAGCACTTTCCTGGGGAGCCTGTTCCAGTGTCCAACCACCCTCTGGGTGAAGAAGGGTGAAGAATCTTTTTCTAATATCTAGTCTAAACCTGCCCTGACTTCAGGTCATTCCCTTCGGTTCTGTCATTGGTCACCACAGAGAAGAGATCAGTGTCTCCCTCAGCTTTTCCCTTCACGAGGAAGCTGCAAACTGCAATGAGATCTCCCCTCAGTCTCCTCTTCTCCAGGCTGAACAGACCAAGTGACCTCAGACACTCCTCATACAGCTTCCCCTCAAGACCCTTCACCACCTTCATTGCCCTCCTTTGGACACTCTCTAATAGCTTAATATCTTTCTTATATTGTGGTGACCAAAACTGCCACAATATTCAAGGTGAGGCCTCATCAATGGAGAGTAGAGTAGGACAATCCCCTCCCTCAACCAGCTGGTGATGCTTTGCCTGATGCCCCACAGGACACAGTTGGACCTCCTGACTGCCAGGGCACTGCTGACTCATATCAAACTTGCCACCAACCAGGACCCCCAGGTCCCTTTCCACGGCACTGCTTTCCAGCATCTCATTCCCCAGTCTATATGAACATTCAGGGTTGCCCCACCCCAGGTGCAGAATTTCCCTTGTTGAACTTCATACAGTTGGTGATTGCCCAGTCCTCCAATTTGTTGAGGTATCTCTGCAGGGCCTCCCTGCCTTCAAGGGAGTCAACAGTTCCTCTGAGTTTTATGTCATCTGCAAACTTGCCTAGTATCCGTTCCAGTCCTGTGTCCAAGTCATTTATGAAGATGTTGAAGAGCACAGGACCCAAGATGGAGCCCTGTGGAACCCCATTAGTGACAGGTCTCCATTCTGATGTTACCCCATTCACTATCACCCTCTGTGCTCCACCTGTGAGCCAATTGCTCACCCACCCCATGATGTGTTTATCCATCTGTGAGCTGGACATTTTGTCCAAAACTGTCTTGTGTAAAACAGTATCGAAAACTTTACTGAAATCGAAAAAGATTGACATCAACTGACTTCCCTTGATAACTAGGTGGGTTACCTTGTCATGAAAGGAAATCAGGTTTGATAAGCAAGACTTTCATCTCATGAAGCCGTGCTGCCTGTGACCAATGACTGTGTTGTCTTTCAGGTGTTTTTCAACACTTCCCATAACTTCACCAGGCACTAAAGTGACACTGACAGATCTGTAGCTTCTGGGGTCCTCCTTCTTGCCCTTCTCGAAAATCAGGACAACCAGTTTCCAGTAAGCTGGCACCTCTCTAGATTCCCAAGACTGTTAAAAAATCATTGAAAGAGGTTTTGCTATGACAATCAGCCAGATCTTTGAGGATTATGGGGTGAATCTTATCAGGCCCCGTAGATTTGTAGGGATCCAGCTGGAGCAGCAGATCCCACACAAGTGCAGGTATTACTATATTTGAAAAAACTCTTTTTATTGTCTGCCAGATTTCTGGCCAGCTTCAACTCCAGCTGAGCTTTGGCCCCACAAATTTTCTCCCTACAGCAGCAAGAAATTCTACTGCAAATTGAATTCACTGATTTAAAATGTAATCTGTTACGTTATGCTGCTGGAAGCAATTACTCTGATACTTAAGGTAGTAGAGAGTAAGGCATATATCTTCATCTTCTCTAGTCTGGGTTACAGATACAGATGTGATTTTCTGCTCATTGCTGAAGTGTATGGGACAGCCTCTGAAGGGGAGCAGGAAGTATGCTGGTCCCAGATTTTCACATCCCGTTCCCTGTTAAGTCTGCTACAAGGACAGGCAGATGTAGCATACTGTGGGACAGCTGCCAAGGTCTCAATAACTCCAGCATGAAGATGATGATGTTTGACCTGTTTTCTACTGCTGTAGCCATGGTGGAAAGAGTTCATGGCTGAGGACAACAGTGAGCACCAGGGAGCCACCTCATGAGATCAAACTATTATGAGAACAGAGATTTTTCTTCCGATTTTGCAGAGTTTCCTCTAAGAGTGACAAGCATATCTTTCCATGTCTCTCCTTTTCTTCGACAGCAATGTACTGTAGTGGTGACAAATTGCCCCCTTTTCTTGACATTTTAGCTTGGCTGGAAGCCTGTTGGTCCATCCTTTCCATATTGGAGCTTCCCATGCCTTATTGCAAACTTCAGGATATTTTCTATTTTTTAAGTTCTCCAAAATTATATGATTATTATAACATGAGAATTTAAGCTTTGCTTTATAACAATATACTGCTCAAATCCTACTATACATGAAAAAAAGCCGAATGTAGCCTAGAGACTCAGAAATGATAAACCAAGAAGAAATTAAAAATGTTCCATTACTTTCTGTTTTTTAATCTTGTAAGCATCAAGTCAGACAAATGATATTATCAGGCCTTTCTCATGATTGTCATATTCTTGGAGAGAGCAAAATTAACGTCCCTTTCCACTTACCTACTTTCTGTCCGTCTGCATCAGCAGAACAAGGGAGACACGGGTATAATGCCTCCAGAGTCCAGTATTATACATGCTGCCTTGCAGGGCCCACATGAGATTCAACGTCTTTTCCTGATCCCAAGTGGGTACAAATTTCCTAAAATGGAGACTACCTTTAGAACCTGAGCAGAGACAGGGTATACAGTTTAGTAGGAGACTCTTCAAACTATTGAGCATTACTGCCTTCTTATGTTTACAGTAACAGCTCCTGCTTCAGAAACTGTACAAGTCTGTACTCAAACACCCTCTACAGATAAAACACTTCTACAGATAAAAAAATGCTACAAGTTAAGGTTTGTTCCTGTAGCTCAAAACTGTAATCCCTCACAGCTGTCTTGAAAACACCATGCGGGAAAGCGAAACAGCCAAAGCTGGGAGGATGAGTGCCTGTTTTTTCAACTTATATAACACTACCTCATGCACTTTCTTCCTCTTGGGAGACAATGTTCCTGAATCCCTTCCTAAAGGTAGTTACCTCTGTACTTCTATCAAAGATGAAACAGAGATTGTTCCTTCCTTCCAAAACCCAGCTATAGATGGTAATAATTCAGTGGTTTGAGCACTTAGACGCACTTGCCCCAGGGTTGTCTTATAACCTACCAATCCTCCAGCTGCATCAGGGCCCTGCCTGCCACTCATTAAATTTCCAAGAGTGTGCAAGAAGGCAAACTTCACCTCTGCCTTTGGAATAGCAATGGTCTGAAACAAAATGAGACCAGATTCAGTGGTGTACAAGCAGGCAACAAGTAAAAGCTATTAAACCTACTTATTTACTTCCACCTACTCTGCATCTTATTCCAGAAGTGTGCACCAACTCTGTGTACTCATTTGCATAAACTGCTGCTACTCTTCTCCTCTCTCTCATAAAGAGAAATACAAAATTAACCATTCAAGGTGTTCAAACTTCTTCAGCTGAAAATGAGATCAGTTATTCCTTTTATCCTTCCCTTCCCCTATCTGAACTCCATTGCACTTGCCTGCATGTCCCTACCACTGAGTTCAGTCTGAGATTATTTCTTTGCTTCCCTTTCAGATGTCACTTTGTCATAGTAAGAGCAGAGGCAAAGAGGAGAAAGGAGAAAGTTGCTTATTTGGTGCAAAAAAACCACCCCATGACCTTGCTGGTTTTCTCTGTCCCATTTTGCAGAGCTCCACTCCCTGATCCTGCCTCCATTATATCCAAATGTGTTTTACAAGCCCTTGGGGATTTATCAGAAATTCTTGGACTCCCTGGAAGAAATTCAGCTTATTACTCTATATTTCAGAGACCTTGAGGATTTAAAATCTTTCAGTAGATATCCAGAGATAAATGAAACTTGTGGGTTTAATGGCTAAGCAGTTTGTGGGAGAAAAGTCTTGTTCACTCTCAGAAGATCTCTCCCTCAGTCATGTAAAAATATCAGGATCCAGGGGCCTCGCTACACCAGAGGATAGTCATATACTCAGGTTCAACAAAATGTAGCAGAGGCTTAATGTTGAGTTAATGCATAGGAAAGGTATAGTGAAAATTAATTACAAAGTGATTTCTAGTAAATCTTAAATTATTAATGGTGTCTTTATTGGCAAAAAAATCCAACAGCACTGTTGCAAATCTGCCATGTGAACAGAAATCATGCAGGAATTCTAAGCCTCTACATTACCGAGCATGGAAGAAAAACTGCGTCCTGTTTAGGAAAATGACTCAAAGCTAGAGCAGAAACATGTAGATGTTTCTCCGATAAGCATGAAGCCTGGGTTGAATGTGGCCTCTTTAAGGGGATCTGACCTTCTCATCCTGAAGTTTGAGTTTGTTTCTGTAGCTGCTGATGCAAGAAAATCGTTGGAAGGTGCTGTTAGTCAGCTGCCCTTAAGGCTGGTTTATAATTACTGAAGACAATTACAAGATATGTCAAACTATTATGTGGTGTTATCTGAACAGGTTAAAACTCATTAGAAACCACATAAAAACTTTTTTCAGTAATGCCATGAAACAGTCCAGTACCTCATTTTTGTGTCATAGGCAAATTTCTCTGCTTTAATGAACATACCCTCCAATGTACAGTACTGGCCTACAATCATGGCCAAGTAGATTAAGTATAAATTCAAAATCATTAGATTTGGGTTATAATTTCTTTCACTTCCATTAAGGAGTTAGGGAACAAACCCATTCATAGCATGGTCTAAATCTCTTTTGCTTCTTCACTCCTTGTTCAAACCTGCTTGCTCTTGCTGCCCCATTGCTTGCTGTGCTCTGTAGCTTCACAGTCTCTGGCATAATGTGTATGCATGGCCTGAGTGTCTGTGTGTGATCTTGCAGAAATCACTTCCACTCTCTGAAACACAGTTCATAGTAATCAGAGAGTGCCGGGAAACTTTTCTATTATGTGTATTTACAATTTGTCTGCAAGTTTGGTCTTCATAGATGATTATTGAGAGCTTAGCTGGGCTGACCTTTCACCACAGCTCAATAAACTGTCCTGTTAGTTGCTGTCTGATGACTTTTCTCACATTTGGAAGCTCTATTTCACACAGATTTCACATATGTTTTCTTTCATTCTTCGTGATATAAAAGTTTGTAGGTTAAATACATTATTTTATTCAATGAAACAGCATGCTTAAGTGCGCTTAAATGTCAAAACACAAAAATAAAGGTTTTAGGTGAAGAAATTAAAAATTCATGTGTCCATTTCTTAAGCACAAGAATTATTAAAAAATTTAAAAACACAGTCATGCCATGAATTACAGTAAAGAACTTGAAGGTACAGAGCTACAAAATATAATACTAACACAACTTTGGTTTGGGAAATACTCGTGCTAATGTGTCACTTGGCACACTCAAGTAAGTAAGGCAGAGTACATAAGTAAGCTTATAGCATTCCATTAGCTACACAAGTCTTAAATCTGAGACTATAACAATAAGAAGGTTCTAAAAGTAAAATTTCAACAGGATTACAGTTACAGTCTCTTCTTTACATCTTGAGTGTTTGTTTTACCTTCACCTGGGGTCAGATAAGTAGAAAGTAAAAGAAGAAATGTTGGCAATTTCTGCCTCAAAAGTGGTAGAGCTGAGCTTTCCGTTTCCCACTGGTGTGAGGATCTTTCTGAGATCCTATATTCCTCTGGTTATGGAGAAAAAAAAATATGTTTAGGAACTAAGAAAAGAAGTCCAGATAACTTGAAAGGCAGGGTCAAAGCTTTACTGATTTGAACCAAATCTAGGAATCATTCTAGCAGGGTAACTGATATATAAAAGAATTTCCTAGTTTGTCAGTGTTGACACTTCCAGAGGTGTTCTCGTGACTTAGTAGTTATCTATAAAAATTCTGTAAACCTAATTAGCTATGATAATCTTAAAAAATTGCATTTTAAACAGCTTAGCTGAACCAGTTCTCCTGCCTTTGAGGTGAACTTGTCAAAAATATTAATAATTTCTGTGAAACATAAGGTCAGAAATCTGAGTTAGACTATGAAAAGGCAAGAATTCAGATTTTCAGATCTGTGCCTGTGTTAGCTAAGCATTCAAATTATGTCGTTCACAAGAATCCTCTGTCAGCATGGGGATATTGCAATCAATAATCTCTATTTCAAAAGTTCTTTAAAGGCACTTTTGCAAAACAAAACAAAATAAACAGTTAAACAGCTAAAACCACTAGAGATTCCAACCAGTAACCATGAAATAATCTCAACATTTTCTCCACTGTACTATCATCTGACAGTAGATACTTTAGAAGAAGTTTATTTTCTGTACTTTCATAAACTCCTTTTTTTTCTCTGCCAGATACTAATGAAAATATCTACAGACATTTCTGCTAGCAATACAGTAGTAAAGTGCATTTTGTAGAAATACCTTGTTAATATAAACAGAAATGCTATCCAAACTTGTGTCTTTTAGACTGGAATTACTATTGATGATATAAGCTTTGTGCAAATCTGTGGACGAAACTGTCTGGCCCTTGTCTGGATTTAACTGGGTTCAACAAAAGAGCTGAACACCTTTCTCACTGCTAGAGAGTAGAAGCACTGATTGTTGCTAATAGGAGCAGACATAGCCTGCTGATGACTGGATTTTAGGCAGCTTCACTTCAATTTTATAAATTACTTTATTGTGATCCTAGCATGTGAATTTTGACTTTTACCATTGGATAACCCAACTCAAGTAACCTTAATAGTAACAGTGAAACTATTATTTATTACAGTAGTGCTCAGTGTCTCCCAACAAAGGCCACTACACAAATATACAGAGTTAAAAAACAAGCCCTATATCCAAAAGACAAAAAATTTCAAACAAATGTGTCAAATGAAGACAAAAAGGAAGTGTTCTTATTCCATTTGGGGGATTTAGAACAATAAGAGATGAAAAGATTTGCCAACAATATGTCAGTGGCAGAGAAGAAAAATGAACCAAGAATTTCTGAGTCTCTGTCTATTGTATTAAGTAAAGCACTTCAAAGTTGATTTCAACACTTTATTTCTAAATCAAGATTCACCTATGTGTGGTCTGGAATAACTGTTTTAACTTAAACTTCTCCTTTCCATTTACATTTCTCATAATCCTCACAATAGTTTATCCTACATATACATATCCCATTCAGTATATTACATGATATATTTTATAGGAAATACAGTCTAAAGGAGTTCTCATCACATTTTAATACATGAATATTCATCTATTGCTATAGATGAAGGCAGCAAAGGATTTGTGATTCAGGATTTGTTCTTGCTCACACTATCTTCCATCTTGAGGAACACCACTAAACACAGTGGAGTAAGTAAGACCCACGTGAACTGGTGTGAGGTAAAGAACAACCTGGCCTTTCTCTTCCTGAAGAATTCCTCTTTGGCTTTTAGAACTATATAGGACACAATAAAATGCATGCAATGCAAATAAGACAATTACAGCATTATTTGAAAGATACATCTTTATATATTCATGATGCACTCTAAATCAACATGCCTTTGAGGGACGGGAAATTGAAAAGGCTATAAATAAACATGGAGAAATATTCCAGTGGCTCTTTTTCTCTTCATGTTTGCAGAGTCATGCAAACATTCTAAATATGTTTGCTCTTAGACTTTGCATTTGTGTTTATTATTTCTGCAAAACATAAAAAGTATGTGTAGACAAAAAAAAAATCAACACCTAGAGGTTTTGAGCAAGGGTATTGAAGCAAGAATTGCTAAGAAATCTATGGTCTTTAGCAGTGACATGACACAGCACTTTGGAAAGAGAATACCAGTGAGTCTGCTATTTGCTTTTAAAATATTGAACTAACTGTTAATTTTAGTTTCTCTAACATATCACTTCTTTCTACTATATGAATGAGACTCTTATCTATTGTAAGCTTCCACCAATAATTGAATTTACTGAGGTTATGTTGAGGATTTGAAAATTATTAGTGCACACAGCTATCTGTCAGAAGTAATGTAAAAGGATACTTTACTTTCCAGTATTAGTATTTCAAGCTGTTTACATGCAGTCATAACCCAACGTAATGAGTGTGGAAATCATGTCATCATGCACAATCACAGCACAGCAGATTTAGGAAGTGTGCTAACAATCTAACTTTTCATTGCCATTTCTTAGGAGCATGAGACCTGCTTACATAGCCATGCTGTAATGGTATGCCTATGTGAATGCATATGGGCACAAGTGTGCATGCAGGCACAGGCAGACACATCCTTGCCTAAATGTCCGTCTGTCATTCCTTCCCCAGATCTTTTACATCGCTTGCCACTCTTACGCAGGTTTGACAGAGGAAGGTTTGAAAGGTTTGAAAATCTTAATGTTCCTCCTACAGTAATGAAAACGGATGACTGAGGATAGGAGAAAGTCCCTTAGAGGAAGGGCTGCTACATAAACATACCCTTGATTAGAAACATAAGACCTGATAGAGAAAAGAAATACAGTAAAGAGGATAGAGGTCACCTTTCATTTTGAAATATCTTTAGATCACTGAGATCATATGTTAATGTCACTGCATCTGTTAAAGCAAAAAGGATATTATTTACTGTAGTCTTTTTGCAATTCTAAATATTTTTATAAGAATGGAGAACAGGAGCTTGACTACTGATTATTAAAGGATCTAGAAAGCTTGATTCACTAAAAAAAAGCTATTCTCATCTTACTTTTTTATATTTTCATGTTAGGTATTCCTCCTTTTTTTTTTTTTTTTTTTGTTTGGTTTGTTTTGTTTGTTTGTTTGTTATTGGATGATAGTGCCCCAACTGCTAGCATCCTTCTATTTAAAAGTGGTTTCAATTTTTCATCCCAACGATTCATCCTATATAAATTATCACTTTGATCTGTCCTGTTCATTTGAGTTTGGATCCTCAAATTCTTGGATGTCATACCTGAAATTATCCAATATGTTCTAGCCCAAACTAGTATTTAAAATATGTGAACCTCTACCCCATGACTTTTGCCCTTGAGTAGCTCTATGGATAGTGTTATGGGAGCTTCCCATTCAGAGCATACACAGGATATTCACAGAACTGACATTGATTACATTAGCTTTGGATAAGTACCAAACACAAATTACAAATGTCCTGTGGGATTGGCAGATTCTGTTCCCTTGGGAGCTGAGCAGAATGAGTGATATAATTGCAAACCAAATAACTATAATTTTTATTTCTTTCAGAATATAAAAACAAAATAACCAGGTGGCATTCACATTCACACTGTTATTATTCTAGGGCTGCCTAGCCATGTAGACAGTCATATAGTTCATTTGTGTCTTGTCCAGAAGTTTTTTGGGAGCTTCAGTCACTTGCAGTTTCAAAGTGCCTGCTACATTGGTGAGTGGCATCTAGGATTTATTCAGAACCACCTGAACTCTCCTTAAGCCCCCTGGAGAATTCCTCAAATGTTATTCACAGTGAACACCATGACTATTCGTTTGACTAATACTCACTGTGATCCCATTCCCTTATATTATCTCATGTTATAATAACCAGAGGACCAATTACAGAGATAGGCAACATTTGTTTTCAGTCTTATTCTTCTCAAAAGATTGAAACCATCTTAAAATTTCAAGTCATGGGACACTGAAAGTGAGATTCAGTGTCCTTTTACTGAAGATTAACTATTGTGCATCCAGGCACATGACATGGTGGAGCAGATATTAAGAAAGTGAGAGGGAGCCTTATTTTAACATAGGGGTTAGAACACTCTGTGTACAGAGAGGTAGAGCAGAAATTCCAGCCCCTGAAATGTATATATATTTTACACTGGACAAGTGTTGGCCAAAAAACCCCAAGAAACAAACAAACAAGAAAACAAACAAGCCCCAGAATCCAGAACCAAAATAAACAACCAAACCAAACAACCAAACAGAAAATCTAAACACATTACTTTTTTACTGTAGGATTATTTTATGGACTAGTCAGAGCCTTGGACCAGTTCCTCACAAAGCTGCATGGCTACCAGGGATGGGGGAGTGAGGCTGAAGACATGAAGATGGTGGGACCATCTCTGTAGCTGCAGAGTGCTTTTAGGCTACATGAAAGTGACTGTATAACTACGGCCTCTGTTTTTTCTCTGTACTGATATTTATAGAGAATTTATGAAGTTACGATTTCCCCCTGCACACTTACAGTAGCAGTTCCTTTAGGGACATCTAGTTTTTGTGATACAACTTCTAAATTCACTGAACTGGACATTACCTTATGGAGCTTTAACACAGCTGCTGAGAGTTGTTTCCCATGACAGTCCTTTGAAGTATACTGTCTCTGAACATCATTTTCAGTGCAGTGTCACATAGCTATTAACTTCAGACTTATTCAATGTGTTTTTAAGTGTGAGCTATGTATAAGGTGCGTATTTATGACATTCTGCAAATTTTATGCTTGTTTTTAATATGTGCTGCATTATTCTTAGCTCCCTGTGTCCTCTAGTGTCTACCTATCAGAACTGCACAAATTGGCAAACAAATACTTGTTTCCATTTTTGTATCTCAAAACATTAAAAAAAACCCTTTCCATCCTATAAATTTTATCTTTTATTCATTCTTCATTTTTCACTAAATATTATATTAATATCATATTTTTATATATTATAGGACATTAGGAGTTGCTTCTATCCACCCTAAAATTATATTTGGGTACAAACCACAGTACATTTATGAAGAATTTGGATTTTAGCCTACCGTGAAAAGCCAGTATGTAAGCACATAATTGACGGCCATTTTATAATACAGATACATTAGGAGCAAGTGCAGATTCCTCATGACTTTATTTGGAGCCTTCTGAATTCTTGACTATATAATATGAAAGTGGGATCCAGTTCATCTAGTGTTGACCATTTAAAGTTGAAGAAACTATAAGCTACTGCAATTTGGCTCCCACTCAAACCAGAATAATCAAGGTACTTCTAAGAGAGTGTCGTTCTGTAACACTTACCTAGGAAAAAGGATGAATTATACTCTACAGGAGTACCTTGCTCTCCACATGCACTAGAATACTTGTCCAGCTTTTATACGGCTGCATTTACCCAGATAATCTCATCCTTAATATCCTTTTAAAATAGGGAGAATGCATAAGTAATTATTTTAAGTGTAACAAACCAGTGAGTCATGAATAGGTGTTTATTAGATTTGGATGCAATTTACAGCACTGGAATAGTGATGAACCCTCCCATGTCAAGTGAATAGAAGTATTTGTGTATCTGCAGAAGCTGCTTCACACTGACTGAAGTATTCTGTATTTCCAAAAATATAGCTGTTGGAGGGAAGGAGTTGTTCCTGCCAACTTGGCTCAGGAAGAAAGTCTCAGGAGGAATAGAGCTTTGCCTTGAAAGTCTGAGGAGCCAGTAAAGAGTTCACGCACAAGAATCTGAGGACAAATCAATGTAGCAATCTGTGGCTTGGCGCAAGCAACCCAGGAGATTTCTGGAGTCTCTTACCAATACTGGATTGATGCAGGTGGTCAGCAATCCAGCTAGACGAGATGATCTGCTGCTTCTGTTACTCAGAAACAAGGTAGAACTGATTGAAAACGCAAAGGTCAAGCATCTCATCTGCAATGATCATGAGTCCATGGACTCTAAAATTCTAAAGTGGGCAAGTGATTATCAGGTATCTGCTTGGCAGGATGATATATGAGACTACCCTGAAGGGCGAAGGGGCCCCAAAGAGCTGGCTGATTTGCCAAGACAATCTCCTCAGAGTGCAAGAACTATCCTAGCTGATGTGCATATAGCTGAGCAAGCATGGCAGAAGGTTAGTGTGGAGAATGGTCCACTTGTCTCAAACAATAAATTTTGATAACTGGGTACTGATCTCAAATACAAAAATATAGAAAGTGGAAATGACAATGGGCTACCCAGGAGGAAAAGAGACACTGCCCAAAGTATGCAGGGATGGATGCAGGGAAGGCAGTGCTGAACTGGAGTTGAAAATATTGAGGGATGTGAGCAGTGATGAGAAATGCTTCTGTAAGCAAACAGACAGCAAAAGTAGGTTTAAGAAAAATGTGAACTCATTGTTTAAAAGCATGGGGAACCTAGTGATAAAGGGCATGGAAAGGTTGAGGTACAGGCAGCACTTCTCAGATATCTCAGGTCACTGAGCCTAGTAGGAGGTTCTTAAGGGAGGGGAGAATAACCCATAGTATAAGAAGCTAGAGCTCTTCAATGGGATGGACATTCACAAGTCCACGGATCCCTATGAACCTTGCTTATATCATCTTCAAGGAGCTGGGGAAGATTCCTGATAGCTGCAGAGAAACAATGATGAGAGACTTTATTGCTGAATTCCTTAGATTTTTCCTGATGGTAGAATAAGAAATACAAGTTTAGAAATCAGATTCTGTTCTAAGCATGCCATTCACTCCTGAATTGACACATTTCTTGTATTTGAAGTTCTCTAAATAAAAAAAAAATCAGCCTGTGACAGGTACTTGAAATTAAATTCTTTTCATTCTAAATAAAAAGAAGTTACCAAATTTATAAGTATCACAAAATGAATTAGTGAAAGGTAAGTTTTAGAGAAAAAAAAAAACAGTGCTACCTCCTACACTTGTAATACCACACCTTCCTTAGTTCTCAAGATGTTTCAGGTCACCTCATTGCTCAGGGGATAAAGAATGTTTTAGAGTTTCAAACTCAGTTCACTTTAAAACACTAATGTCATTTGATTAAATTAAAGGTAAGAGGCATTTAGCAAGAACAAAAGTTGTCTACTACAACACTTTTTGGAAAAGACCTGAGGATTCCAATACTTATAAGACTCAGTGAAATTTTTTGAGATTGAATTACACAATAGACAAGGACAAAAGAAAAGGATTGGAAGAAAAGGTAAGGGCCAAAAGAAGCAATGTTTACTAAATTTTTTTCTCGATCAAATCTGATAAAGGGGTCCTTCTGTTTCAAAGAGCAGTATACTATACTGTACTATTTACAACACTGAACAAATTGTTCCAGAGACTCAGGAAACTACTATTCAGCTTATCAGGAAGATTTATTAACCAGTTAGTAAAGAGTATAGTACTTCAGACTTGAATATACATAATTTTGTCAAATACTACCATACCCATAGTCATGAACAAAACCCAACCATATTAAAGCCCAAATGTTGATATCATTGGGACTGCAATAAGTAGAGTCTGATCCAAATTTTAGTGGAAGTAAGTTTGTTGACTGTCACAGAAATGGATCAGAGAATTCTTGCACCACAGCAACGTGCAGAAGAGTTCATGATTCATTTGGCCAAATATTATTCTTTCTGATGTTTCTAAATAGCTGATGAGTAAATGTGATAAAAAAAATCTGAGAAAGGAAAAAGGGTGAGCAACAAAGAAAGTGTTGATACTCACTTATGACTGAGTCAATCTGACTTTTAACCTAGCTCCTATGAATGACAATGCAGAGTATAGAAAGGAGAATGAGCAGGACATGTGTCTGAAGACACAAGACAAATTCTCTGCTCCAGCAAGACTTTCTGTGTAACCACCCACAGAAGTATCTTGAGATCTATTTCAAGTGGCACATAATTCAGTTAAATTCCAGTTTCAGTACCCTATGAATTCAAATATGTTTGGCTTCAAGAATCTTCAATGCCCTGTTCAAAAGGATTATCAGCTAGCTCTTCCCAATAATCTATTTCAACATCAGTAACACAAAACCAAACTACAATACCAAACAGCTTGGAGAATGGAATTCTTTTCATGTAGGAAATTCCAGGAGATTTTCATTCTGAATCAGGATGAAACTCAAGAAATCTTTGAGTTGTTTTTTGGGATGAAAAATCCTCTATATTTTAGCTCAGAGACATTAAACAAAAACATGTCATTTTCATGTCTTGAAGAGTCAATTCAAGATACACTGCTGCCGAATTTTGAAAATTAGATAACTTAGCCAAAGGTGTCCTTTCTCTCTATAAATATTCCATTTCAACAACTCTATGAGTTCAGTTAAAATAGTCACCAGCTTTAAGGAGTACATTAAATACCACCAAAAATATATAAAATACAGTTCTTCTTTAATACTATTTATGATCTTAGGCTTTTTATTTTTCTCGTGGCAGATACCAAGGATTTCATCAGCAAAATATGCAGAGGACTTTGAGATTTGACACAATTTAAACATGCCCACCTGGATGGGTGATGAGTATGTAGCTTTCTGAATTCTGTGCTCCTACAACAGTTCAATAAAACTGGTCAAGTATACTAGCACATAGTCTAGCTGCATCATTGACATAATGGGGTCACCACTAATCACTTGAAAAATCATGAATGCAATGAATGGATTTTCAAAGAATAGATTTTAAAAATACATTACAAACGCATTTGTAATCTTGAGACTAGACATATATGCTTTGTGAGTTATCTGGAATCGTAAATTATCTTCAACAGTCATTAAAAACAATGTAACTCACCTCTGCAAGAAGTCATATTAAAGGACTCACAGTTGATCTATAGAAGCATATTAAAGTATATTAAACTGTTAAGCTGTAGTGTTTGTAATTAAAAACTCATAATGCAGAATTAATTTGAAAGGCTGAGAGCAGACCACTGGTCAAAAACATTGCTAACAGTTTCCAAAATAATTGATGCCATCTAAGTGCTTTCAAGGAATTTTCTATAAAAACAAATTACCTGCTGCTAGGCAAAAAAAAAGTATTATAATTAATATTTTAGTACGTTATTGAAAGTACTGATTTGCAAGCTCATTTTAGACTTTAAGCATTATTTCTGAGACAGTCTCAGTGCAACAGCTATTCAAATGCTCTCACAGTAGGAGCTCTACTTTGACCTCAAAGTATCTCTTCTTGTCCATAGTTCACATCAGTCTTGAGACCCAAGCAGATCAACTATTTTATGGCATCTAGTACCATAAGAAATACTAGAACACCCATCAATTTTTTCAGCTGCAGAAACTTCAGTGACCAGAACTGACATCTCCTGTATAAACTGACAAGTTCTTCAAAAGCCTCATCAATACATAGTAACCCATATAATAGCAAGCAGTCTGCCACCCCACATCAGATAGTAGGAGCAGATCTTGAAAAATGAATCCTTTGCTTTCTTTAAACTAACTGTGAACTAACTTTCTTTAAACTAAACTGCTTGATATACACATTTCTGGTCAATGCAGTATTTTTGGAGGTGATATTTTGTAGTTTTTTCCTTACATTGCACTGCATAGCATTCAGAATGTTCCACATGGGTTCCTGCTCAGTCAGACTCTTTTTCCCATATTCAGAAATAATTTCATCAGTTCTGTTGTTCCATTGATTGTGGACCTGCTGAAAAATATTTATAGTATCTGATATGCGCATAATGGTAAGAGCGTGAATGGATAGTACAATCCTTGATGTTTTATTGATATTCAGCCTTTTTCAAGGGTTACTTCAAGCAGCAGCATTTGCCATCAATTTGCCAAATATGGTCTAAGACATGTCATAACCATGGCATTAATGGGAAAGTTGAAAGCAAAAGGGAAAATTAAATGAACCAACCCAAATCACATACATAGCATAGGCAGACACAAGATGATTAGCCCAAATGGAGCCAGAAGAGCCAGGAAACAGTTGCAGCTGATCTGTCCTGAAATACTAAGTCCTACTTCACACACTTATTATTAATAAGTACAGCACCATATAACAATAAGGATAAAACTAAAGTTGGTTCTACACCTAATATGATACAAACTTGTGTGAGGATCATGGAATCTGGCCAGGACATGTATTGCTTTGGGCTAGGGGAGTTAATAGCTTATGTTGGTCCTAGATTAGGTATCTTTACCTTCATTACCTTCATCAGTAAGCATCATCAGGCATCATTACCTTCAACAGTAACTGAAGCTGATCACAGTGTGATTATAGAGATTGTAGCATGCATGCAGAATACATGCAGAAGAGAACTCCTAGGCCGCTGAAAGGTGTCATTATAAAATAAGAAAGAAATTCGGCTTCACCAGCTCATTTCCCTTGCTACAGCCATTCTAAAAATTAAACTCAAAAGTTTGCAGAGTGAATGGTGATGTATCCATCATTTATTATAATTCAGTAACACTTAATTAAGGTGGAGATCAAGTGCAATTACTGTTGATATAAAATAAATTTAACTGCAAACTTTCAATCAGCTTTCCTAGCATAAATTGCTGACTCCAGAATGCACCGCTCCTGACAGTTCAAATATTTCAGTATGTAAAACCATCATATAAAACAGGGACGAATCCATCATTATAAATCAACATTTAATAAAGAAATTTTCATGATACAGATGCACTTTGAAAGAGTAAAACTAATTTCTTTGTGCTGCACTCTGCCTGAATAGCAGCAGGTTTTGGAGAACTGCATGAACCTTATGAGAATACTGTCATTGGAGGGTTTTTTAAACCATAGATTTTGAAATTATGGAATAGAGAAGTGGTCAGACCAGTATGGATTCAGTATAGGTTACCTTCCATAAAATACTGTGAGGACTGCTTAAGCTATTGGAGCTGCTATATGCAGAAAAATAGAGCTTTAAAGTGGAACAGTTACTAGTGACAACAGCTACGTTGGTATTTTTTGTTGCTCCCTATTGTTAAAACAAAGATAAGTGTTCTCTAGATTAGATCTCTGCTTGTACCTAAAACACGTTCAAACAATAAAGTTAGTAATTCATTAGTATACTTTGCATGTCATGATACCAATAACTTCTACTATGAACTGCACAAGGGACTACTGCTATCACCTGCTAGCAGACACAGCTTAGCATGAAATACTGTCTTCCACCCCTGCTGATACCTAAAAAAGAAGGACTACCTGGGTCATCCCTTAATAAGGAATAAAGCTGTCTCTTCCACTGCTGAGTCCACATTGCTGAATAGGAAGAGTATGGTTATATTACAGCAGAGAAATTGGAAATATATTTCCATGCTCTCCCCTTTACTATATTGAACCATGCTGAATTCCTGAAATTAAGTTTTCCACATTTTCTGCTATTTCTAGTCAACATGTAGAATACTCAAATTCAATAAAATGATAATAGAGTATACAGCGAGAACCAACTATTAGGGTTTTTTAATTAATTGAAAGAAACAATTTCGAAATTATCAGTAGCTTCACATAATTTATGTACATACCTCTTCTTTCTTCATAATTATCAGCACCAATATTGTTATCTGGGTAACAAACACCGGCATTTGAAAAACCATATACTGGAAAAAAAGCCAAAAGTTATTTTGAAAAAGTGAGCAATACAATAAAAAACTCCAGAAGCTCATGTCTAATCATTTGTGACTATTATTTAGAGTGATTCCAACAAAAGTAAGATTTTTTTTTCCTGGAAACTTGCAGAAAGTGACATCACCATCTAAGAGGCAGGCTTCAGGCAAAGCACAGCTCACTGTGTTGGGCTTAAAGATGTAGCCATAACTTTCTTGGAAGTGAAGAACAAAAGCTGTTGTTAAGCAACTGCACTTCACTGAAGAAAATTCTTATTTCTTTATTTTCTTTATAATGGTATTTAAGTCTCATGCCTATTTAAGGACTCCTTTGAGCTATAAGACACAAAATCAAAATAAAAAGATAGTTGATTCTGCTCATTTTCAGTGATAACAAATTTTTACCTACAGTATCTAGATACTGTGATACTAGATGGTTTCATGGATGTTAGAAATAAAACACTTCTTTCATTGTCTAATAAATTGTGAGGTAAACACTACATGTTTAGGCAGTAATAGGAAGGAAGAAGAAACAAGGTTCCTGGTTATTGTACACGGGCTTCTCTCTTTCCTGTACAAATGAATATTGTAGTGCTTAACACATGATGAAAGAGTATTATTATTATTTATACCTACAGTCACAGAGAGAAAAAAATATATTTTCATAAATTCAGACGATGGTAACAACATATGAGATGCAAACAGAACATTCTCAACTGAACAATGTGAACCACTCACAATGAAATCAGAAAACAATTACAAGTTTATAGACTTTTTGTGTTTGCCAAAAATTATCATTCCATATGCAAATTCTACGGGGACATAGATATAGTTCTCATCGAATTCAGATTCAGATTCAGGCTGTCCTCTCTCTTTGTGACTGGTCACTTTCTCCTTTCCACTTCAACCATTTTTGCATAGATATAGGAAGTAGAAGGTGTTTTTATTACTTCCAGCTCAAATGCTTTGTCCCAGAATTACTGCACTGGATGGTTCCCATCCCATCAGTTTGGAACTGATGCTTCTCAACATTGCCAAGGCAGTCAAGCCTTTAAGAGCACAGCTGTAGTTATGTGACCAAAAACTTACTTTCCTGTGAAAAAAATTGATAGACACTCTCAGAAAAAGGAATGTCCATACGGAGAGGTCCAAGCTCTTAAACTTTTATTCATTCCACCCAACTATTTACCTAAAGGATCTATAATCTTGCCAAATGCAGGTCAAATGCAGAAAAGATGAATAGAGGCGATTTGTTTTTCAGTGATTCATCTATAAGCTTTCCACCAGGAGAAATAATTACATTGCATAAATTATAAGAATATATAAATCGTAGATATTAATGCTATATGTTTTCTTCTATTTTGATAATCATACCGTCTACTGATGGAAAATGTACTCAACAGAAAAAAACCCTACAACTATGCAGTTCAATCCAATACTGCCACCTTGTGAAAATGAAAATCTATTACTGTTTCTGTTGATTACATAGAATAAAATGGTTTGGGTTGGAAGGGACGTTAGAGATCACCTAGATTCAACATCCCTGCCATAGGCAGGGACACCTTCCACTAGACAGATTGTTCAAAGCCCCATCCAGCATGGACGTGAACACTTTCAGGGATGGGGCATTTTTTTAAAACAAATTATTTAAAACAAAAGAAAAATTCTATTTATACTCATATAACACATTGAAAAAAATGTTTCTGTCAAAAAAAAGGCACAGGCTAGGTCAAAAGCATAAGACCTAGAGCCTGGGAAAGAAAACAAAGAAGGATTTTTGGTTTAATTAAAAACATCTTTAAAAATATTTTGAAGCTGCTAAATAAGAGAAAGAAAACAGATTTTTTTTTAACCAAGAATATTCCATTGATGACACTTATATAGTACTTCTGTATTAGTGTTTTACCTCTTACTTCCATTCTTCTGTTTTCAGTTTTGAATCACAGCTGAAAATACAGTCATGCATTCAATATGAAACAAATATAACTAAGCCTATTGATTACAATTGTATTTATTTTCTTCAGATAATGTCTTATAAATTTAAACAGTCATTTAATACGTTGAACAAAAAAATAGTAGCAACTGTAGAAGCATCAAGATGGTGTCTGGTCTCAATTGCATTTAATGTTACATTATACACATTTTTATTTTTTTTTAGCTTTTTTTCTTTTTAGCTGTTAAAAACATTTGAAAGTAGCATGTATTTTGGAAGATTTATATGGCAAGAGTCACACAGCCTGGTACACACTTGTGCTTGTATTCTTCAATACACTTGTTAATTATTAAGGATACCAGCTGACATGAAGAGATGACAAATATGAAGCTTCTGCAGTCAAAAACTTTCTTGGGTTAACAACTTTAGATACAAAACATATGTTACATATGTATCAAATTTTTTTTCAGAAGAAAAGATTCAGCAAACAAAAGCGTTGCTTGCACTGTCAAGGTCCTCAATGCCTGCCTGGATTATAAAACTTCTGTTGCTGAATTGCACAGTGAAGAAAGGTGTAGTAAGCTTCTCAAAACCAAAATGTATTAAAAAATTGGTGTGATGTATTGTTCTAGTAAAAAACCCCTGAAAAAACCACGACCAGTTACATATTTTATTTGAAAACTGGCATCTGCAATAGTTCTGTTGCAATAATTTTGTGGTTTCAAAGCTTTATTTTGAGTCATTTTAATAATAATTCAGTTTACCTTAAATTATTTATCTGAAAATTAGAAATATTATCTTTATAAAATTACTTACATTTTATAATATTGTTTCTACATGAGAAAATCCTTACCAGCATTGAATATTTACATCCTACCTTAAAGAGCAGAGTCTAATAGTGATACATTTCTTCCTGAAGTCCAGTGTAACCACACTCATACAACAGAGAAGTTTTCCTCTGTTGACTAGCCCTGACTTCCTGGATACAGGCAACAGGCCTAAAGAAATGTCTCTTTTATTGGTAAAATTGTTTGCTAAATACATGACATGGTCTTCATTCACCATGGTCACAGCATAACACCTTCGCAAAACAAGTACCAAATGCACATTCAAATCAGTACTTAAAAACTTGACCAGATCGAAAAGTTCACCAGTTACATGATTCTGTAAAGGGGTGGATTTCAAATAGGTGAGTTTCCGTTATTTTAATATTTAAATGTCTTACTCATCCATAATACTAGTGAGGAAACAGTAAGGGTTGCCCTTGAATCCAATATTTTGTACTTAACATCCATAAGTCTTTCAGAAAGGCATTCAGTTTATTCTAAAGATTGTAGATAGGAAAACCCCTACCATTCTTGTCAGATCCTTCCCATTGCTCCCAAAATGCACATTTTCTGTGTAAAACCTGACTTTACATTTCAGCTTTGATTTTTTTGTTATACCTGTCTTTGCATCTTGATATTCCTCATCAGTCTCTCAGAGTCATATGCTTTCCCTATGAACACCATTACACATGAAAATGATAATATCTGTACCCTGCCTGCCCTGTATCGCTTTTGGTAGACTGAACCAGAAAGGAACATTTTACACAGGCAGACAGTGATAGGACAAGGGGGAATGATTTTAAACTAAAAGCAAGGAGATTTGGATTAGATGCTAGGAAAGAATTCTTCACTCAAAGGGTGGTGAGGCACTGGAATGAGTTACCAGAGAGGTTGTGGATGCCCCATCTTTGAAGTGTTCAAGGCCAGGTTGGATGGGGCTCTAAGCAACCTGGTCCAGAGGAAGGTGTCTCTGCCCACATTAGTGGGGTTGGGACAAGGTGATCTTTTAGGTCCCTTCCAACCCAAACCATTCTGTGATTCCATGAGCACCCCTCCTGCCTCGCCAGGCTGACCACCCCGGAGCTACCAGTGCCAGTGGGACACTGGTCTTTCCAAGCCGTGACAGAGGCCCCGCATGAGAACAGAAGGCATGTCTGGCATGTTTTCATTTTTCATGGCTCTGGAGTTCTCTGGGCAAACAGGAAGCAAAATCACAGTGTTTTGATCCACCTTCAACTCGTCTTTGGTCTGCCTTTTTTTTTTTTTTCCCCATGATTAATTGCCTATTCCAATTTATTGTGAAGATTAAATTCCAGTCTATTATTTAAAAAAAAAACAAAAACAAACAAACAAAAAAAACAACCTAAAGAACCCAAACAAATCAAACAAAAAAAATCGAAAACCAAAACCAACCAAACTAAACCAAACACAAAAAACTGAATAAAATACTGCGGGGTGCTCCGCTCCACGCCGGGAGACGCTGCCTGCCGCCCCTGCAGGAAACGGCAGCTCCTGGCGACGTTTGGCTCCTCCCGCTGTCCGTCCGAACCGCTGTTTCCCGTTGCCGTGGTGACGCTCCCGGCGGCGCAGCGGCGGCGTCTCGTTCTCCGCACGGAGCGCCTGACCGGCCGCAGTTGGCGGCCGCGGGATTTCAGGGTGGAGGGTTGGCCGGCCTCCGGAGGCGGCCGGGCAGGCGGGGGCTCCGGGAGAGGCTCGGGTGAACGGTGAGTGGGTGTGTGGAGTAGACAAGCGGGACTGGAGGGCGGTGGATGCCCGGGGGCATGGACTACAGCTCCCAGCATGCAAAGGGGCGGCTCCTCCCGGGACGCGCAGTGGGCGGGGCTGTCTCCAGCCGCGATGCCTTTTGGGAGGTGTAGTTTTTCTTCTCCAGGTCCGATTCACGCCGTCCCGGCTGAGTTGCGCTTCGCGCGCTCTGTCTCCTGCTGCAGGAGTCTGCGAGGGACCAGGAGCTGCTCGTTGCCTCAGATGAGGCGGATCTGGGCTGCCTCTCATTTCCCTTGATTGAAAAGGGGCACGGGTTGCGCAAGGAGGGAGGTGGGATGACGGAGAACCCGTTTTCCTCTAGCCTGGATCCATCCACAAGTCTTGTTCTTCTGTGGGTTGTGCCATTTCTCTGCATCATTAAAACTTCACTGAGTGCTTTCTGGATTCTTAGTCTTATTTTGTAATTGTTAATACTTATTTATGGTTCAAAACTTTTTTTTCTCCTTGGTAGCTTATAGGGCTGAAAAAAATTCCTTGTGAATCTTAGGTCATGGCACTGATACTGTTCACAGCGAGTAGAGAGCAGGTAGAGGTTTTTAATGTTGAAATTTTATAACATTTGCAAAATTTTGAGTGGTAGTGTGAGGGGGACTCTCCTATCACAAGGTAATATTTTTCTTGTTTTTGCTTGTTGTTATGGAGCGAGATGTTAATGTTTTAAGCCAGCTGTTCAATGAATACATCTGAATGAATATGGGCTAAGTGAAGACTTTATTTTTGTTCATGCTGTGCTGAAAGGTATTATTTTCTTTGTGTAACTTTGAAAACAGATAAGACACTGTGGAAAGTACAATGTCAGAAGATACTGAAGGAATTGAAAAAGAAATAGAAATTGAATTAGGCAGAATCAGCGTTACATCCTTTGAAGCAGATGATCCTGACACAGAAGTATCAGATGAACCCTTGAGTGACAGTGAGACAGTAAGTATTCAATGAACTAAAACTGCTTATATTGCTACTTGAAAATAGTACTGGCATTGGGAATCGTGTCAGATGAATGAACGTACTCCTGGCATATCTAACCTGAGGATTTCTTCTGTAAAGTAGTCTCGGTAGTATTGCGTCATGGAAAGTGAACCTCCAGTGGTGACAGGACAATAAGAGAGATACATATCAACATTCTGCTTAAGTGAGAAAATCAGACCCAGGCATTTTGTTTCAGAATGCTCTGGACCTGGAAGATTTGATCGAAGCTATAGAGGTGGATTAAATCTGGATGAATAAGCCAATGATTCTTCATTGAAATCTGTATTTAAAATCTTACAGGAGAATGTCTTAAGAGATTCCTTATGAGACTTACACATATTAATTTCATTTAAATGAGTGCTTCAGATCCTCTTTTTGAAAGACTTCTTGTTTTGGGGAATCATTTTCCTCTGAAATACAATTAATTATTTGGATCCTTTTCAGCTATTATTATCTTTTGGACTCAGAGCAAAAGGATTGGTTTGTAGGATATTAGGGTAGATAATATTGGTCATATGTGACCATAAATCATGTTTGACATGACATAAAGATACACAAAGGCAGTATGTGGTGTTTGTGTACTCACATACTGAATGTCAGCAATGTTTACCACAATTTGCACAACTGAGAGAAGGCAATCCATTTCCCCAAATTCTTGCAGAAAAAGACAGTCTTTTGAATAGAAGATTTCTATGTAGTAAAGAAAGTTGAAGCATTGAATTTACATGCATACTTTAAACATTAGTAAATTTAAAATTAATTTTTTAAAGAATCTAAACATTTTAAAGAAAAAGATCTTGTACATGGGAGTTATTTGTTCATTTTTGTCTCATCCTTTTCCTTAACTTCTTGGTCCAGCACAGTTACAAACACAGTGTTAATTGAAACATGTTTCTGAAGTCAGTGAAAAATAAGTTACTAAAATTTGATTAGAAGGTAATTAAAATTAGAATTATTGATTGTTCAGTGGGTGGTAAGACAATAGAAAGAGTGTAGAAATTGGGAAAAATTTTGGTGGCAGTTGCTATTAAATCTCCATCGATGCTTTATAGGTGAAGCCAAAATGAGTCTACATTCTTACATGTCAAGTATTTACCTCTGTCAGACCTGTGAGATGAAAATGTAGAATTTATGTCAAAGGTCATGTTTTTCTAGATTTCAGATGGCTTACCAGAATCAGTTCTCTCCTATTTAAACTTTATCAAGAGCAGCAATCAAGATGCTGAAAAGCTTATACTGCAAGACTTAGAAGATGAACAAACTACAAGTAAGCAGGGATCACAATTCAAATGTTTGTGCACCTTGTATTGCCAGTGGAACTTAGACTAAAAATCATTAGTAAAATAATGCAAAATTTTAGGTAGCGCAAGCTGTGAAATCTATTCCATCGGCTTCTGAACGCGTGCTGAAAATCTCTAGGCGTAAAACCATGCAATGCTATCTTCCAGAATTTACATCTGGGTATGAATTGAACTTTTCAAAAATTGATCTAATGCTAAAGGAGGCAAGTTGGAAGATCACTCTCTGAAACAGGACCTGGCCCAAACTCTTCATGAGAATCTAAAATGAAGTCAGTAGGAGCTGAAGTTCAGAGTTCAGATACAATTGACCCCTATAGGGTATGTTTGAAGCCTGTCTTGAGAGATGCCGAAGCTAACATTAAAAGAAATGACCTCGTAATTGGGAACAATATTGCTGTCAACTGTGTGACTGAAGCCAAGCTCATAGTTTATATGCCAGACAGCTGGCATTGTCTGTTCCATTAGTGCAATAGTCTTCATGAACAGAAGTTCAATATTGTCTATAAATTTAGATATTTGATGAATGTTTCTTTTTATCCTTTTTTTGTAATGCAATCTTACTCTTTTTCATTGTTTTTATAGTTCTTTGTCAGTTTTTTACCTCTTTCATACAAGTTCTACTGTATTTTTCTGCACAGAAAATGTTCTGCTGTGCTCCATACTGTGGAATTCTCTTTCATATTTGCTATCACTGTATTCTTACAGTATCATTGTGTGTGTTTCTGTTACACATATTTGCTGCTTGTAATGTAGATAAATGATTCCCACATATATTTAAGTAAAACTGGGGGAGAAGGAAAGGAAAAAAACCCCAGCTTTATCTTAGTTTAAACAAATTGAGTAGCTAAGTAGTACAGACTAAAACTGAGCACTGGTAAGGGATTTTTCTCTCTGTGAATTAAATGATATATTTATTTTTAATTTAGATGACATTTATGGAGTAGTTTCTTGTCATACTTCTGAATCAAATGAAGATCCAGAACAATTTAAAGAAAAGGTATTTTTTATTTATACAATATTTATAGTGGACAAAATTAATATTGAATAATCTAGATAACTTACACTTGCTTTGGTGACCTCCTAACGAGACCTATAAATGTGATCAATTTATTTGTTTCAGACTATTCATAAGGCATTAAGATGAGTTTGTATATACAACTCTTTAAAACTGGGACATCATCTGTAATACACCATGACTATAAGCTTTAAAATTTAAAATAAATTCTCTGTATCAATCCTTGAGATACTGAGCACAAAAATCAAAAAAATTAAATAAAAGTGAATAATCCTTTATTGCTAATTATTTGCAGAATAGTATGATAACACTTTTGAGTTTCTCTAACCTTATTTTTTTATGATCAGGAAGATGTGCTACTATTAATCTTGATCCTAATATATTCCATAATTTAATAGAAAATGTAGACATAGTAATGTCTGTGCCTTTCAAAGATAAAGCAAGAGTTATGAACATCAGTTCTATATTTTCATAGGATTTGGCTGAATAACTCGCTGAAGTTCTTAGAAAAATGTAAAACTGAATTTAATCACTTTTAATTTGTCGTCTGGCTTTTATTAGTGAGCACTCTTGCAAACATGTTTCTTTTTTTCTCAGAAGACCATTGTTTAGGGCTGCACAATTACTTCATGTGACTTCAACTGCATTACAAATATTAATATATGCCGCAAGCATGTGATGAATGAATGATAAATGAACAGGAATAGATTACTTGCCAGTAAAGAACAATGAAACAAATATAGCAATCTTTGTGTCCATAGTATTATTTTGAAATAGACTTCTTAAACATTTACTCTGTTACTAGTTCTTCCCCAATGTGCATAACAGTATTAATGTGTAAATAGTGCTTTGTTCCACAGAATGTAAAATAAATCCCAAATGCAAAATATTCATTTTTCCAAGTCAAAGTGTAAAGTATATTTTGAAAAGCACATAGAAATATTATGCATTTTGGGAAATACTGCAAAATTTATTACTCTAGAAAACCATAGTTTGACTGACAGGTTTGCAGTAATCAGTGTGTGAGGATTCCAGTCAGTAGTAAGTTTCATATATGATAAAAATATTATCCATGTTCTGGAAGATTTTTATAATGTTCTTCTTTTATATTTTGTTTCTTGTTTTTTTATAACAATATTAAACTGTATTAGATACTGTTTGAAATTGAAAATGAAGTCTTACAGATTACTACAACACCTAGTTATAGTCAATCCACCAGTGATGAACTGGTCACTGATGACCACTTACTTACAGGTAAGCAAACATATTAGTCATTTGGTTGAGTTGATCTTTAACTTCATATCACTATTTCTTGCTTTTCTGTTTTCATAAGTATCATAACATTTTTTGTAAAGAATTACAAAATTATACATTATACAGCAGGGCTTGGTACTTGATGAATTGGACATGAGTAAACACCTGTACTTTTGTCTCATTTCAGGATGACAAAATCATCATAGGAATTTGTATCAAAAAATACCACCCAAAAAACTAGTTAAATAATTATTAATAGAATTTGTAAACCAGATTGGAGGCACTAAGCAGGTTCTGCTTTGGCCATAGCTTCTTTGTTGTTTTTTCTTTTAGTAGTCACATTGGCTGGGAATGTTTCGTTTTCCTTGGCTTTAGGATAAGTTGAGCTGGAGTGCATGAGTTGTAAAAGCCTCACTAATAGCCACAGAAGACATCTTGTATAATCCTGCAATATACATTGTTAGAATAAGTTGCAGAGTCAGTAAGTGTGCAAAATAATAATAAGACGTCCCTGATGCAAAGGACTCATGCTGTAGTTCTGATTTCCTTGGGGCTATATACTGCTGGCTGTATCAGCACAGCATCCTTTCCTTGTCAAGTACTATAAGACTGTTTCATGTCCCCCAATGCTTATTAGAAAATTAAAAAGCGGGTTTGCTTGGTTGATTGCAAATTCATAGCTGGTCTTGAAATGAGCATAAGCCTTGCTCATCATGAAGTAGAAGAAAAGTGTAGACAAGAACTTGAGCTTGAAGATCAGAAGAGGAAAAAGTGGAAGGCTGAGAGAGAATTACGAGAAAAACAAAATGAAGAAGAAAACGCAAGAAGGGTACAGCACCTGGAGCAATTTGAGGCTGAAAGAGTAAAGTTAGACCTTCTTCATAAGGTAATTAATGATATTGAAACCAATCCGTTCCCATCTAGACTATCTGAATTGAAGATCTAATGTGAAAAAGAGAGTACTGTCCCATGATTGCTCTAAAATCTGTCTACTTGTTTTACCAAAGTGATTTGTAAGACATATTTAAGTATAATCCATTGGGTTTTATGTGTTTACTGCTTCGATCAACAGCAAGTGAATTTGCTGTGCTAAATGTGAAATTATTCTTGAAACTTTGCCCTTATAAAGTTTTTATATTATGGCAACAACCAAAGTACCTAGAATAAGAGATGTGCTGAAATAATCACAAATGAAAAATGGTCACTGTGCATTAATAGAAAAAACTTACCTACTTTGGACCTCCCACCTCAGTTTCACATTTAAATGTAAAAACTTATGTGCAGTAATTGGAACCAAAATCATTCAGTTCAGCAATGCTGGTGCTGTGCTCCATCTAGGTAAAAGCTACAATACTTCCTTTTCTTGTCTTTACCTGGGAAATTGACTCAGGTTTTACCTACTGAGTTCTGCCACAACAGAACATGTTGACTGGTTGCATTCTCGGAGTATCTAGTCATGTTTTGCTATAGCTTGTGGTGCATACTGAAAGATAAAATTTGATAGCTCTCCACAAAAGAGTATAAGTACACGAAGAAATGTAACTCAGATATTATACTTGTGAGACCACGACATTTTATTATTTAGCCTAAATAATTGTGTTTTGAGAGGTGCATTAACGCTACATTTTCAGGTAACTGATTTGTGGCTTTCTGAAAAAGTGGGCATCTTGGTCCTAGCAAGGTAATTCAAGTCACCAAAATTAGGGAAGGGCTTAGTAAGTGAAAAGACCTTTTTGATCTCTGAAGGCCAGTTCAATGTCTGCTATAGCTCTCTTTTCAACAGGCCACAAAATTGATAGGCCACCTTGGTTCTTTGGTGTCACAAATCATTTTTGGGTGTAGAATGGCTTTCTTCCTCTAGACCAAGTGGGGCATGGCAGCCTTTAGACACTTCGGTATTGATGTTGCTAGAGCACTCTTTTTGGGTGACAGAGACTATCTTCCCCCATTACAGAAGGATCTAGATGTCCAGTCTCTTGTTGTCTGAATTGCATGCTTCTGAATATCTATCAAAAGCAGTGCTTAGAAACCTGTGAGACTTTATGCTTCAAGTTGGAAGTGCTAGTTTGTTTATACTTTCTTCATATCCTTCTCTATGTTTGATTTGGCTGATACTGATATATCTTGGTTCCACCAGGAGTCATGTGGTTCTAGATCAGCCTCTGTTTTTTAGTTACTTACTGTCTGCTAACTTTCAGTCAGATGTAATTCTAGATAGTGTAGATTCCTTTTTTCTGATTGAGACTATCTTGGGCAAAGACGGAAATGCTAGTTATTTGCAAATAGTGAGAAAGTAGACGTGAACTTTCAATTTTCCATTGAGAAACAATTTCAGTGAAAAAAATTTCTTTAGCTTTACTGAACAAAATTGCCATTCTAAAGATTTTTATATTATCAGTACATATCAGTGCAATTAAAGAGACACTGTTCGTACTACTGTTCAGATATCTTTCTGTTATCTGCCTATACTTTGAATGGTTTTGTCAGTGTAGTTTTCATCTTCAATAGTAGCAAAGAGTTTGGAGAAGGATGGTGGCAGTTGTTTGGGTCAGTACCAAGACACTAACTCTCTGAAAATATGCACCTCTCAGTACATGTCCAAATCTTCGTTACTGATGCAAGTGTCCTGTAGTTTAGTTTAATCCACACACAGCTGAGTTTCTCATTTAAATTCAGGCATTCACGCAAGTAGACTGTTGGAAAGTCAAGAAGATGGGTGAGATTGGAGAGAGGGTGTTTTGTGTTGTTCTAGGTTTTGTACAATATTCATTTATGTTAATTTGTTGTGCAGAAACGCCAAGCTGCAATAGAAAATGAGCTACAGAAAGAAAAAAAAACTTGGAGAGACAAAATGATGCAACAAGAGGTAAAGTTACAATGAGCTTTTGTCAAAAGACTGAGATTACTGTCATATATTTAAGAATAAATGTTATCCTGGAAGAGTTAATATGCCAGATCCTGTTTATTAATGATAAATATGTAGCAACCACCATAAATATGTACCAACATCATTTTAAAAGTGGTTGAAGTCTATCTTAATTGTTTTGGCCTAGGACTTGATCATGAAGCTACAGTTGCAAATGGAAGAGGAGAAAAAGGCCTTGGAAGAGCAGAAAGCAAAAGAGAGACATCAATTGGCTGAAAAACAGAATATAGCTGCTGTGAAAATCCAAGCTAGATTTAGATCATTTTTAGTCCATAAAAAATATGCTCCCATCTTAAAAGAATGGAAATATGAAATGAGAAAGAAGCAGAAAATGCCAGAAGAAATAGAGAGAGAAAGGAAAGAAAGAAAGGAAAAACTGAAGAGGCGAATGGAGGAAAATAGGCTTAAGAGAGAAGAGGGAAAAAAGAGACAAGAAGAACTTGAAAGACAAGAATATTTGGAACAGGTGAAGAGGCATGAGGAATATGAGAAAAAGAAGGAAAGCCTGAGACTGGAAAGAGAAAAGCAACTGCAAATAAAAAGAGAAGAACAGAGAAAACTAGGACAAAAGATAGTAAAAGCTGTGATGAGTGCAAGTGGAGAAAATAACAAAGAAAACATAAAAAATTATAATCACACAGAAAATAAAAAAGTAATAAGAGAAAATAATAAGGAACTAAATAAGCAAGGGGAGCAACAAAAAGAAAAACATACTGAAATGATGGATGAAACAAATAATTGGATGATTCCGGTAGAAAGAAATTTGACACCAACACAAAGTATGCTAGGCTCTGAGAAGGAACATTCTTCTCAGGTAAATAATGAGAATATATATGTGAATTCAGTAACACAAATAGAAGAAAATTACTCACAAACTAGCTATCTTAATGAAGCTCCAAATAATCATACTACAAAGAATGAATCTCTTAACTTTGGAGCTAATGACATGGTAGAAAATAAGGCAAATTGCATATGCAGCAGTCCGCCAGATGTCCAACCAAATGGCAGTAATAGAGAAATTGAAGATCAATCTTCTCAGTATGAAACAATGAAGAAAACTCTGTGTCTCATGGAAAATGCTAATGAGGAAGTCAGAGACACCTGGGACAAGATTCAAGATGTAGCAGAGTATTCCAGTAAACTAATTTTTCCTGATGGTATTGAAAAGAAGAGAATAAACTGGACGAACACATGTAAATCTTGGTCTAAAATATACGAAGAAAACCAAAGAAAGCAAGGAACTATAAAAAAACGACCAAGGAAAAGTTCAGTTAGCAAGATGCCTCCATTAAGTGCAGAAAAGATAATTCATAGTGGCCCTTGGAGTACCTTGCAGCAGGTAACTATATGAAAGATTTAGAATGAAATGGAAGGCTATACTATAATTTTTTTTTTTAATTTGGTATGTCAGCAGAATGGTGTTTGGAAGAGAAGGAGGTTATTGTTGATCAGGATGTAGATCTTATGAGACTTCCTTTGCCCAAGTGCAGAATAAGGGCAATGACAGTGACTTTTGAATTCCTGTGAGTGTCATGGAACAGACTGGTGTGGTATTAGTCTTCAGATGATTGATAGTGTCTTAAGCCTGTAAAAGGCAAGAACTCCTATTGTCTGCTAAATTAACAAGGTTTTGCCTTTGTGTGAAGGCCCACATTTCAGCTCCTACTCAACTATCCCCTTCAGAATTTTGAGAGGACTAGTCTGTTCTAGAAGCAAGATATTACTGATCAGCTTGTAGGTGGTGTTTTGCCATAAAGAACATCTCCTGGTTCCCAGGACTTCTTTTTCTTACCACTTACTAACTTATCACTGTATGCTTGCTCTGTGCTCTCATCTTGCTATCCACTCTAAGATGACATACTTGACTATAAACATTTTTAGTCTGAACTATTTTTGTCTGTTCTTTTACACTCATTATTTCTGATACTGTGATAATTGTTTTCATACTAACTTCTCCCATTCAACAGATCAAACCCACCATTTTCTATACAAAAAGATTAACATAAGTTGCTTGCATTTTCTAAAGCGTTAGTAGATTTTAGTTTTGGTCTCTTTTTCATCTTAATGAAAATGACCACAATATGATGATGTACCATGAATGTTCAATATACAAAAAAATTAATTTTATTTATCAATAAATTCATGTAGGTTACAACACTTACGCTTGAAGATTTACCAGCTTGTAGCCTCTCAACGTTATCGGAGTGTTCAAATCTTCAAGTTTTGACTCTGAGGCGCTGTGGACTAGTTGCACTGGAAGGACTAAGTAGCTGCAAAGACCTTAAGTATATCAATGTGGAGGTACCAAGGATATTTGATTCTTTATTGTAACATGGGCAGAACTAACAGTTTTGCTCCTTAGTTGATTGTATAGTTTTATCCAACTGTATATTGCTTTTAGTGCCTTAAGAACATAGGAGTATTAACAAAATATTTCCAAATGTGAACAAAGTTATATCAGCAGATTTGCAGTGCATATAAAAAAACCCCTATATGCTGCAAATTAATTGACTGTACTACAAAAATATCAGTCTAGGATTAGCGCTAGTATGGCAGAGTGATAGATCTCTGTTACCTCAGTCTCTCTGATTCATGAGTGGGCAGATGCTGTTCACCATAGCAGATGCTCAGCTTGAGCAGGAATAGGTAGCATTAAGAGTCCTTTGCAATACACACCTCGAATATTAATTAAAATTACTAACAAGGAACAGCACAGTGAGTTACACTAGAGGCATAATGTCTAGGTATTCACTACTGCACAGTGTCTTACATGGCCTTGTTTAATGACTAAAGAAGACTTTTTCTCTGTGATGCATCTTCATTCCAGAACTTGAAAATTTACGTGAAACAGCTTTGTTCAAATTTTTAATTTCGTGGGTTTTAACAACACCAATTCACAAGAAGAAGAAAAGACCAAGCACAGCAACTAGTGAAACAGAAATTTTGAGGTGGCATTATTAAAATGGCCTGGGGAGGGGAATGTTAAAAAAACAAGATCTTTCAAGGGAAGAATATAAGCTTAGAACACTGTTAATGTTTGAGACCAAAATACATCTAAATGCAGACTTTCACTATTAGTAAATAGGATTCCAGCAAAATTACAGTGGTCTTCATTAGCATCTAGTAAATATGATGGTTTCTTTGCAGTTCTTAGTTCAGTCTCCCAGGATTTGGGAAACTAGAAAAGCACATCTGGAAAAGACTACTCTGTCCTTAACTTTTACACTTTTTGTTCCAGCTTCTGGGCTTTTTCAGAGCCAGAATGAAGTTCAAAATGTATTTTTATTCTATTCCAGCAGGACACAAAAGGCAATTTCTGAGACTCATCATTTTATTTTCCTAGTGGAAAAAACAGATGCCCTTACTCCTAGGTAGATGTTTAGAATAAAAATAAGCAATGATGGCAATCTGCCATATTTTTACTGCTATTTCACTTCAGATGCTATTTAATATGCTCATTTTCTTTTATTGCAGGAGAACAACATTCAGATAATTGACTGTGAAAATCTTGAAAATCTTTGTATTCTCATCCTGAGTAAGAACCGTCTTTCATCAATTTGTGGCTTAGATGGCTGCAAAAATCTCCAAAATCTTGAACTTTCCTACAATAGAATCACTCGATTTGGTAAGAAAATTATTCCAATTTGTATAACAATATTCATGCAGTTTATATTCAGAATTAATATTCCCCTTGGATTCAGAGCCAGTCAGCTGCTAAGCCCAAGGAGAGCGAGGAGACAGACTTAGAAAAAAACCTTCATTTTAAAGCATTCTTAACTTCACATTTATTTGTAGTATGGCTTAGCTATTGCCATGTATTCCATCTACCAGGTTAGCTATTGTCAGCCAAAGAGAATTAAAATCTTTCTGGAATGACCACTAATATTATCTGCACTAACTCAGCTGGAATATGTGAGTAGCCTGAGTTCAGTTTATCTACAGACATAATGAGTGTAAACCCTAGCCTTGCAACTGCAGAGAATTCCAATGTGTTCCTGACTGACACAGTAAGTAGTTATATAGAAATTGTGTTGTCTGTCTGAGTCTACTGGACAGCAGGAAAATAATTAAATACAATTATTAAGCTTATAGATGAAACACATTCACATAAGACATTTACATAAAGAAATAGTTTCCACCGTTAAAAAAAAGTTAGACTGGAACAATATGAACATAGATAATGCAATTCCATGATAAATGACAAGGGCAAAGAAAACAGGAAATAGGAAAGTGTAAAAAAAAATATCTGTAGATGTAGAGGCTTTAATGTTCATATTTTCAATATTTTTTGCTAACGTGCAAATATTAATATTCATGAAGATACCTAAGAATCCAAGTGCTGGGAAATCAATGTTTACTGTAAAAGCATATCCGTACCCTAATGAGAAACAGTAAAATAAAATGCTTAAAAATCTTTATCTGTATCCTTGTGGCAAATATTGCTTGATAAGATTCTTATTCAGATTTATTTAATTTGATAAAAATGTCTACAAGAGTACTGTAAGAATTACGTAGTATTAATGGATGACATTTAAGAATGTGGCATCTGTGTGAAGTGTAGTATCTTTGTACAGGCCAAGTGGAGTAAAATCCTCTTGTACTTTCTCTTTTGTGCAGTGCACTGCTGCAGTTACCAAGTCTCTAGCAAACTTAAATGGGTAAATAAATGTTTGCAAAAGTCATCTTGAAATCTGTTTTTCTCCTCTCCAGAATTGCTTTGAGGATGCTTGGTTAAAACAGATGCATAATACAGGATTTATTTCACACAATAACATACTGGTTGTGAGTAGTTGCATAGAATACACAAAAATGGATTTATGGGGTTTAAGAAGTTAGCATATCCCTTACATCTGTAAATCTTGCAGGATGTCCCTTGGCAATTTTGGAAGCTGCAGTACTGTGCAGTAAGGCTTATTTATGTTTGTAATACTTAAGTTTTAATAACTTATTGTAGAAAACATCTAACACAATATGATTTCTATTTTTTCCTCCTCTCACTGAAGTATAGCATCAGTAGGGGAAAAATTAGAGTTGCTAGAAACCCCTTAAAAGTATCACTGAGAGAAATGATCTCAATTATACTTTTCAACTTAAGAATACACAATTGCAAATTAAGTAATTGTGGCAGTAATACACTGAAGTTTGGTGCATATGTTTATATTTGGAAGATGAATGCTTTATTTAAAAATTTTCTTATGCAAAAGTAGCATTTTGACTGGAATCATTGAATATGCTTCTGTGGGGTATCTATATTGCCATAGCATGTTGGCTAAAATCCTGGCAGTTCAAAAATAGCAATGCATCACCATGGATAGTCATAAATGCTGCTTTGGATCTACTCTTTTTAAGACAGCACAAAGAGGATTTTTTTTTTTTTTTTAAATCAAACACCTTTCAGTTTTGGTTTTGTTATTTGAGGTTTCTTATGTACTTTTTTCATATTTATGTTCACTGTCAGCTTTCACTCTTATCGTTCACCTTTGTCACACATAGAAGTGACTTCAGAACTGCATTGGTAGCTAGGATAGAGTCCCTAGCTAACAGATTCCAACTGCACTTTGCAAATTGTTAAGAGCTACTTATATAAAGGTTCTCAAATTTTGCTGAAACCATATGTTTGTCAACAAAATACTTTTCCTTTACAGTACTATAACTGTTGTTTGATGCATCATATGTAAAACAGACAATATCTTCTGGAAATATGCAGAAGACCTTCATGCTTATATTTAATTTTGCATGGGGGCAGAAGAAACATTAAAATACCATGTGTTTGTATTATATTTTTCTCTCTTCTGTATGTTTTTGTTGGACTGTGTTTGATAATTCCAGAATGGATTGTGATCTTGTTGTATGTAGCTTTGGCCTGTCTGTTCCAAATAACGCTCAGATGAGGAGAAGGAGATGTAAAATAGGTGCTTTGTGCCCCATGCAGAATAGGAAATTTCCAGATCCTGTATTACCTCCTTGCCTTTTCTTACTCTCTGTTCAGTCCCTCCTCTCTGTCCCACTCCAGACTCATACAGTGCTTTTAAAGTTTCTAGTACTGCAATGGTGGTAATTGAAAAGTGATGATTTAAGGATTGCTCTTAGGAGGAAGTCTTGGGAGCTGTTAACATACTCTGAAACAGAAGTGTTTTGAAACCGCTAGATGGTGCTGGTTCCTTTTTAATTTTTATCCAAGCATAAAAGAAAACTACAGACCAGGATCTTGCAGTCAAGATAGTATGTCACGGGCATGTCTGAAATTCTTTCAGAATAATTAAAGAATTGTATATTTATTTCCTGAAGCACAGTTTTGAAGTTAAGTTATGGGATATTTTTGTTATATTTAGGATGATATCACTTTAATATCAGACAATTGTATTTTTTTCACTAGGTGCTTTCCATTTTTAAATTAAAATTACTTGAAGGCCTATATTTGGGATTTTTAAAATGTACTGCTAGTTTTGGTATTTAATTTTTTACTGTATTTTTCTCCCTATCATTTTTTTTCCATTTTGAAGTCCTATTCTCTGTTCTCCGTGCTATGTGGTGAAAACTAATCTCTGGTTTCATAATCCAGTTTGTTTTCAGAGGACAATCACAAAGTAATTAACTGCTGTAAAGCTCACTCAGCTTCCTTGTGGGAACTTGGGAAGTTTTGGGTGAGATAGAGATTAGATAAAGTATTCCCTCAAATAATCCTGTGAAGAATACATGAAAGAAAAGTAAACTCAGAAATTCCTAATTTTAGATACATTTTGTGAAGGGTGTCCCTTCAAAGCAGTTTTACTCCAGAGATAGAGAAAAGCTGCTTGGACCTATAGTAAGTCAGATGCATCAGTGCCACTGCAGAACATCTAACATGGAAAGACAGTGTCATTTCTGCTGTTGGAGGAGGATGATTTGGGTAACATTCTGTGAAACAAACAGATGCTGATGGGAACCTTTTCCTTTGCTTTTTGGGTAGACATCACACACATTCTTACTCTTTAGACTAGCCAGCAGGAGTAAATTTATTGGGAGTGTAATGGCTGTAGTAGTCTAGCTTTATTTTTAAAGGCACTAAATTGTCTTTATAAATTTCTTCATTAAAAATATTTTATGATATAATTCCTTAAACAAGATGAACTTTAATAATCGAACTGGTGATGGCCTAAGTTTTAACACAATGTTTTTCTAACCTTGCTGATACATTAAGAAAAAAAACCCAAACCTTTAAAAAATGAAATTATGAAAATTAACTTTTAAATATAGTGTTTTCATTCTGGTGAATGGTTTTAAATGGGCTGTTAGTATTCACAGAGTTCAGAGCAGTTATAAAGTGGTTACAGCATAGTAAATACAGTTTATCGCTAAAAGAATGCTCTCATCCAACAGAAGTACTAAAGAGATTATGACCTGTTATTATTGATTGATTAACAGGATCAGAAATTTATGAACTGTATGCATTGTGTATTTGATAGGGTCAAAATACAGTAATTCTTTTTAAACATTATAGAGAACCAATCTTAGTTGTTACTACAGATAATATACACAAAGTTCCGAGTTTTTTAATACTTGAAATACAACAAACAGGTTTTTATTTGATTGTGGCTTAAATCTTCAATTTTCAGGTGGTCTAAAGTCACTGAAAAATCTTCAGCAATTAACTGTGGACCATAATCAGTTAATCAGCACAAAAGGTCTTTGTGAGGTACCTACTCTCATTTACCTAGACTGCTCTTTCAATCATCTCACACAAGTTGAAGACATTGAGAATTGTGGCCTACTTCAAGTTCTGAAGTTGCAAGGCAATAATCTCCAGGAGGTAAAAGCTTTGGATTTAGTGGCTATTGTTAATATTTTTGTTAACAGTCATATTTTCAGCATTCTGATCATGTGCTCTTTGATTGGTGTGGGATGTTTCGTGCTCTTTGGTAACTTTTTTTTTCCCTTCTTAGAGGGAAATTTTTCTGATATACAAATGGCTAGCAGTTGAGTATTTTCTTACTCCTAAATCCTGGGAATAATTGACCCCTCAGTAACTATGGTTTGTCCTTTGCTTATAGCGTCTAGCCTTCAGGGGTTTTTTATTTGAGTCTGTTTTTTGTTTAAAATGTAACAAAATATTATTATCTACCTATACGTAATGTTATAATAATAAGATAATTATATCAGGCTGATAATAATGATATGATTGTCATTACGTGCGAGTAATTACTTTTTATCATTACTTATATGTAATGATAATAATATCATTATTATCAACCCAATAAAAATCAGGCTGATTTGATGTATGTTGATTCTCCAAGACTTGATATTTAAATACTGCAGCATTTAAAATAGGAAAATTGTTTACCAACTGTACACTTAATCATATTTACTGACAGTTATGTTCTTATGAATTCGAGAGAGGAAAACCATCGTTGATAGGCAGCAAATAACTACATGAATAAAATAGTAAGATTGTGACTCTTGGGCTCTTGACCTTTTTTTTTAAATTAATTTATATCGACTATTTAAACTTGTTAGAAGACATTAAAAAATACTTACCATCCGATATGTAGAGATTATGTGTGACAACTGGTACATACATATCAAGGAAAGGATACATATATCCAGAATGTGAGTTTTGCTTGTATTTAGTAATGATTTATGAAAAGCATCTGGTAAGCATTTCATTGTTGTTTCTTTGATTTATATTAATTTTAAATAACCATCTCTTTTTGTTTAGCTTCCAAGACTGGAAAATCATGTTCTCCTAAGAGAACTATATTTGGATGACAATAGCATTTCTACTGTGAGAATGCTTTCTTTTTATTGGTTGCCTCTATTGCAGATTCTTTTTCTGTCTCAAAATAGGTAAGCAAGAAACCTTCTTCCACGTACAAAACTGATAGAGGGGAATTTGCTAACATAACACTTGTCTGAAAAGTATCATTCTCAATGTGGCTGAAATTTTACTATCTTTGAGAGATTCTTTGAAAATACGTGGTTGGCATGGAATTACTTTGACTACCTCTAGCTAAGAAAATTTGAAACAGTTTTAACTATGAAATTATTTTTTTTCTTTTAGATGCTATGTGAAAATAATTTTTGAGCACTGTGGCATGGTTAAAACCATGGTGGGGTTTTTTCTTTCTTTAGCAATTGTTTCTAGAGTATGTCTGTCAAACTTCCTATTTCACAACTAGCTTATTCAAAACAGACTTGGAAGGCTAAGTTAAGTGCAAGTACTTGAGTTAGAAAGGACAAATAAGAATGTTTTTTATTTTACATACATATGTTAATGCCCTCCAAACCAAGTATGTTTTCACTCTTATGGTTCAGTTTGAAAGGTATAAAATAAAGAAAGATCAAGACAAGAGACATAAAACTACATCATGGGCTCAAGTACTCTGTAATTAGCTTTCTGTTTGTTTTCTAAGCTAATCTATACATCTTTAGAGTTAGAATGACCAGATATCCTGGAGTCAACATTTTTATTTTCCCCATCCCCTTTTCTCAATTTAAATTCTGCTAAAAAAGTAAGAAACATTTATTATAATTTACAGTGTGTTAGAAGTAAAATGAATTTTAAATTAATATCAATTATTTTTCTACACTTACTTTGAACAAGATTTATCTCAGCTAAACAAGTAGAGTATACTCTGTTACATACCATATACAGAGTATACACTCTGAACTAATCACTTACTCTCCTGTTAGTGAGGAGGAGAGGTTTTTAAAGGATGATTCATCTGCCATTTTTAGTTGTTTGCTTTGAGACTAATCATACCCTACAAGTGCCTGTTCATCTTCATTGACTATTAACAGAGACAAAATGACCAGCTCGTATGTAGGTGTCTACATTTGAACACATGAATCCCGTCCTATGTGACATTTAGTTCAGCAGGGCCAATTGCATCTGGAAGCCTGTGGGAGAAAAGATCTATAAGATTGAGTCCTGTTCTTATAAGGAGTGTCCTTCATGGAAAATGAATATTATTTAAGTATATACAACATACATTTTTATGTAACTTTTCAAGTTGTTTTCATATCATCTGTTGTGCAGTAGTCTTTATATAGAGTGCCACAGGTAAATATGATACCTACAGAATCTAATCTTCACCTTCCTGCCTGGGCTTCTAGGGTTTAGGATTCTGTCTCTTAGTAATTCTTTTGGAGTTTGGAGAAGGTGCCTCCTGCCTGTGATTGAGAAGAGCATTGTTTGTTACGTGTTAGATTTTGAATCGCACACACTGATTTAATTCATGTTCTTTGCTTCTTTCAACCCCCTTGCAAAACTCCTTGGAGACCTCATGGACCTGCTAGGGACTTGTGAGCATGGTCTCAAGCTTAGCTTGAATGCCGCCTCTCGATCTGGGTTGTGCAGTATTGACCATGTGGATGTGCCTTATGTCACTTGCCTATACCATGTTCTTACAGTTTTTAATGTCCATTATCATGCTTACTCTGGTTTTCCAGTAGCCAAGCTGAGATGCAGTGTTTGGTCCACTGAATTTCTTCTGCTGCACTGGGAGAATATTTTTGCATCAACACACTGGATGTGCTTAAAATAAACATACATCTCCTTGCCAAACAGTTCCCTTTCTTTCCTTGATGCATCTATACCTTGTCTCAGATCTTTGTGACAAACAGGACAGGATAGCCTGAAATTCATATTAAAAGCCTCAAAATTCCTGGCATTTCAGTAGCCTACTCTGGTACACTCACTTTATGTACACTTTTAAGCAGCTCCATATGTGTGTGCTATAGCCTAAGTAACTTGATGTTCTATAGAAACAGTGAATGTAATGGAGTAAGCTGTTGAAATAAAAGCTGTTTCTTTTCTTTTATCGTACAGCTCGTACAATTTTGTGAATTTTTTCCAAGTGTGCACTGAGTGCCATTTCCTTTTTACTGTTTGCAGGAAGCCATATAACGGTAATGCTATGAATCTGTATTCTTTCTAAAAGTGAAGTACTGTGAAAAGAAAATTTTTACACTAGTTTACAGGACTTTTTTATTCCTGAGATGCTTTATCTGCATCATAAACCAGAAGTCATCAAAGATAAAACTCCAAAGTGTAATTGTTTTAAACCTACAATCTAACAAGGAATTATAACAGATAGAGATTAACTCCTTCAAATATAAAAATGACAGCTATTTCATCACTTCTGCTTTTATTAAGTGTTTTCATGTGGTTTTCACATACAAAGCATATTCTTGATCAATGTGCAATTGACCAAAGACAATGATGAATATCCTTTCAACATGGTTACTGCAGAATTGGGACTGTGAAGATCCTTGCTCTATTTTATAGCAGCTGGAGAACACAACTGTTAAGTTAGTTTAAAAAGGGGCATTTTCTTTATTCTTCTGTTGTGGATAAAGATTTAGGTGTAGGAGAGAAAAATTTGTGTCTGCAACTAAAATTAATGAATATTTAATATGTGTTAAGACTTCATGTGGCATTTATATTTGCATGTAAGCCACTTAATTATATAACTTGCTTGTTAATGTCTTTTTCATTTAAAAGTTTTACAGTGAGACACTAAATCAGTGTGCTGTTTAGGTAGCCATTTTTTTTCAACTTGGAAATAGACCCAAACCCTCTTACTATACTGTCTTAGTATGGCATTAATATGACAATGTTCTTTTTTTGCTATCTCTTGCTTTTCGTTAAAGTAATCTAAGTGAGATAGATAAAAATTTAATATTTAAAAAAATGCAGTCGTCTTTAAAAGTTCCTCTTTTTTTGGGGAAACTGGTTGGACCTGAATCTTGTAGACAATATTGCTCCCATGATTTTGCAACTAGTTGCATACTATTCTTAAAATGCTTATGTTAGAAATGCTAAAAAGTCTGTTCAGTTCATTCTTAGTACATATTGTTCTCTCTAATTAATTATATATGGAATCTGTGTTTTTCACCTAATTTCTCAGATATAAGAGATAAACTCACTGTGATTGATATTTGGAGAATTTGACCACTTTTCCAGAGTCATCATAATAAATCTAAGTGTCATTAGATGTTGAAATAAGTCAGTCATGAAAAGGTTATAGTTAATTATAGTGATTTTTCCCATCCTATCCTTACCATTCAAGATTTTTTTTATATTTTTCAGTAATTCTTTTCTGATGATAAGTTTAAGAATGTGACATCATGGGCAATATACTTGTCTACTAGAGTATTCAAGAAGCAAGGGGCTAACTGACAAGTTTCCTATATTCTATGTGATTGCTACTCATAAATATGGTGAATATTGCAACCTAAACTGTTTTTAATTTAATGAATGAAAAATAAATATCAGCTTTACTTAAAGGTCTAGATTAAGATAAATTTATTTTAATTATTTTACCCTTCTTCCTACCAACTGCTCATTAACATTAAGATAATTTTTCTGGGGAAAAGCAGATGCACAGCAGGATTTAGACCATCTTGAGCAGTAACTGCTATTCGTGTTCAGAAAAGCAATCTTTGTTTCCTCTGATGCATACTTCCAACTATTCTTAAATCTTGTTTTCTGACATAGAGTTTATGTAGTTTATGTGGTAATGCCCCGTTCCACTAGAGCCTTAAATGAGAGCAGAAAGAGGAAACTATAGCTTGCTTTTTTATGAATATCTTTTACTTTTGTGTCTTCTTTGTAATTTATATCTCTTGTGCCCAGGGCTAATGTGACAAGGTCAAGTAGTATTAAGTTTTCAGTAATGTCCTTTGTCTTTCTGGTTTGAATTTTCTTAGGAAAAAAATTAACAAAGAATGTCAGTAAAGGGAAAAGCTATAGAATGACGAGGAAATGTTTTAACTCTCTTAATGCCACCGGCAGGCAAGGACAGTCCGATAGACAATTTCTAATTCGCTACAGCATATACTGATAAAGATCCAGAGAACTCACTCACTATAAGTAAAATAAACCTGTATTATTTTTTGTCCCTTATGCAAGATATGACATTTATTTTTCTAGATATTTCTGAATATGTGAATCTATAATCTGAGACATGAATTTGCAACCATACTGTTAGCCAGTAATATCTATGTAATACTTGTGTCAGATATTAAATATATTTATGTACTATTGACTGAACATGAAAATTTGTAGAACTATTTACAGATCTAAGTATAGCACTTTATGCTTTTTAGAGTTAATACTTCTTTGTATTTGTTTGATTCCATGGAAAACTTCCATGGCAGGAATGTAATAGAACTAAGTAGGACTAGAATGAGGACAACTTTACAATGTAGTTTGAGGAAAAAAAGGAAGTATAGTGGCATGTACTCAATTGTCTTTCTGTCTGTTTCTCTGTTTACTCTTAAAATGTTATGTCGTTTTATAGAAATACTTGTCAACTGAAAGTGGAAATTATTTTTTTTTTTTGGTTTGCATTTGGTTATATTTTCAATTAGAATAAAGGACCTACAATCAACATTTGGTCCATAACCAGTGTACCAGAGTAAGATTCAACTCTGTCTTTCAGTTGTAAAGCCTGTGGCAGAAACATAACATAGTCACACATTTCAGGAACTAATAAGCATTTTTGACTCTGAACAATTTTAAGTTTATGGAGTGAGTGGGTTTCATTTTTTTGGAGGGTCGTGTTTCTGGCAAAAAGAATTCTTACACCTTTCAAAGGCATTGCACCTTCAGAAAATACTACTTTCTGTGAAAATTTCCCCATTTCTGTTACCATTCTTTGTGCTAGGGCCTTGTCCTTACAAGGATGAAACGTTACTGAAATGTGTATCTTTAAAAAGGATACAGTTGGTGTAGTATGTGCTATACATAAACATTCAAGTTTTAGTTGATAGTTGAGGTTTCCTGCATCTTGATTTTAACTTTTCCTCCCTCTTTCATATTTAAAATAAATCAAAATAAACTTTATTTGAATGGTGATATTTGGCAATAGCCTGGCAGCAGAATGAACCATTCAACATTCCGGCACCAGTGCAAATTTGTAAGTAAAGAAACTTTTAATGACACTGGGCATTAATTTTTTAGTTGCAATGATCATACACATCTTACAATCCCAAATCATTTGTATAGATAAATGTCAACTCAGTTTCTTTACATTTACTCTTGAAGACTACAAATAAGAATTTCGTCCTGTCTTTAGTACTGCTTTGCTGCTCTATTGCACAAGAAAAGCTCTGATAACACAAGAGCAATTCCATAACTGTATAATTAGCACCTATGTGACACCATCTTACAGAAGTAATAAGATGGAGGAAGCACTAAAAATGTATTACAGGACAGTGCAGCCTTGTCATGTTAAAAAAACAGCTGTGACAACAATTTTGTTAGTTTTAGGATCTAGGAAGTAATGTACTGAGTGGAGAAGAGAAACAAACTGATAAGAAGTTTGAGCAATGAGAAATGAAGGAAGAGGAAAGAAGACAAGCAGATTTTATTTCTCCATAAATAGGACCTTCTGTTAGTTCCATTCTAGTTATGGAGCCTAAAGAAAAACCAATTGAGTTATGTAAATTTTACAAGACTTCAGATCTTCTGCATTAAATGCAAGACAGACAATGAAATATTTACCAGATGAAACAAAACATTAATGAGAAAATATTAAATAATGAGCTACTGAGAAGAGTAAGAAATACTTTCAAGTTAACATTTCAGTAATTAGTTCTAGCACCTTGGATAGCTAAATGAACATTTTCTTATATAAATAAGTAAATTGTGATAACTGTAAAAGATTCTGGTGCCTTCCTGTTTATGAACTACTGTTTTATTTAATTAAAAAAAATTCTCTTCTATTTTGTTCTTAGATTAACTGAGCTTGTGCCTTTAAATTCATTTGTATCTTTGGAAAAGCTGAATATCAAAAATAACTGCTTGTCAGGTGAGTTGTATAAAAACATCATAAAGCACCATCCAAACAAGAATTTCTTAGTTAAATTATAAACTGATTTGAATAAGACTGTTCACATGTATTTATAAGAGACATTTATACAGAAAATAAATAAATATTTTCCAAACGTGAATGCTACAGATATTAATTATAACTATACTGGATAGGTAGCAGTATTCCTTGTAGGACTTCATGATATTGGTACATTTTACTTTCATGTAAGATTTTATGAGAAATAATATGGTTCTGCATTCAAATTTATATTTAGTTTTCTTTCCTACTATAACACAGATCTTGAAGATGTCCTTACATGGTTAAGTGGCTGTGACAAACTGAAGGAGTTGTCAGTCAGTGGAAATCCTCTTCTTCAAGAAAGGAACTGGAGGTAAGAAAATAAATTAATTTGATAAATCAAAAAATTAAAAATCAGGCAAAAAATTGTTTTATATGTTGGTCAAATAGTAGAAATACTACCACACATTATGAACAGTCTTGCTGCTGTGACAGGTTTAACAACAGCTAGAGAAGTAATTCCTGTAATACTAGCTAGAGAAGGGTTAGTGTTTATTAGAAGAAGAAAAAGTCAGAATGAATGGTTACTTTTTCCTTAGTAGTTGAGACTTAGTTTTTTTTCTGGTTCTTAGAATTCCTTATCTTTACATCAAAAATTAATAGCTCTAATAATTATGAATTAAAGAGTTGTAAGAGTAATGCTGTCATTTGCCCTTCAGTGGCATATAATACTGAAAAAATTGTCTGAAAAATCAAGCTGGTCCTAGAAACTGTAATGTCTATATAGAAAAAACAGATAGAAAAGGGGTAGAAAAGAAACTTGACATACGAAATGATATGCAGTTACCAGAATCCCTGAAATGAGTAGTTATGATAGGATTGTTAACCGATAGATTGTTAAACATGGGAATAAAATGGCACATGGATAGTTTTTTTGTATATTTTTCTGTATATTGGACACTACTCAAGGTGTGGCCTCACCTGTGCCCAGTACAGGGGGAGGATCATTGCCTTAGTCCTGCTGACCGCACTGATTCTGGTACAAACCAGGATACCATTGGCCACCTGGGCACACTGCTGGCTCAAGTGCAGCCAGCTGTCAAACAGCACCCCCAGGTCCTTTTCCACTGAGCAGCTTTCCAGGTACTCTGCTTCTAGCCTGTAGTTCTTCATGGGGTTGTTGTGACTCTGGCACTTGGCCTTATTGAACCTCGTACTGTTGGCCTCAGCCCATTGATCCGGCCTGTCCAGATCCCTCTGCAGAGCTTTCCTGTCCTCCAGCAGATCAACACTCCTGCCCAATGTGGTTTTGTCTGCGAACTTACTGAGGTGTCTTTGATCTCCTCATCTGAATCATCAGTAAAGATATTAAACAGGACTGCCCCCACTACTAAGCCTTGGGAAAGCTCACTAGTGACTGGCTGCCAATTGGATGTAGCACTATTTACCTATAGAAGTCTCCTTGTTTCTTAAGTATTCCATAATCTGAAACCATATTTGTGGGCCAGTGCCATGAAGACTTATAGCTGTCTGAGAAAGTTGCTCAGCAAAAGCACATTAGTGTTTTTTAATTAACTGTGTTCTTTCATTTTCCTTAGAATTAATACCTTATAGTCTACAGCCCTTCAAGAGCAGCATACTAGTTAGAAATGAAATTTTAGATTTTTAGATGATGTTCCAGCGAATACGTGTGTTCAAATGGTAGAATGTCTGTTAGTGACACTCTTACTATAATTCCATTAAATGTAAAAAGAAGCATTTAATCAGTAAGAATTTAAATCATTACCAATTCTTTCAGCTAAGGAGATCAAATATTTACCTAGGAAAGTGTTAACAAAATAAAATGTCTGAGGAAATGAAATTAGACACAACAACTGGACTTCCATTTTGGATGTAATTAAAATATATGACAGATTTTTTTATTAGAAAAATATGATTTTTTCCTAGTAATTTTGAAGAATCACCAAACTTGTTACTTGTACAATTTCAGGTCAGTTAAAGGTAAGGCTTTACACTGCAATGTTACACAAGAATCTGTTTAGGTAAATTCTGTTCACATTTGATATATTAGATTGCCTAGTGTAATGACAACAAAGTTTGGGATATGTGTGTGTTTTGGAGTGTGTATTGTATTAAGAGAAAAAAAGGAAAATGAAACCACTCATGTTTCTATCTGAAGATTTTTGCACAAATTTATGATTAGTATTCTAGTAGAAAAATAACTATTTGAAACTTTTAGTTGGGAATGTTTGAATAGTTTAAAAGATACCTGTATAAGTACATTCTTGATTAGTTGGTTTGTTTTTTAATGAAGAAAGTTATTTGCACTCCCGTGGTTCCTGCAAGTAATTTCATTAATAAAATTCCATAACTGTGATAATATTATTTGCATTGTTTTAATTCCCACTGTTTTACAGAACTAACTCTTATTTCATTTGTAATCTGGAGGGAAAAGCTTTCTGAATTTCAGTTTAAGAACTGACACTTTAGATTGCTTAACCCAATAGAGCTTTTATGATTAGACAAGAGATTCATTTGTCTAAAGGATTTAAAGTATGGAATACTATAAAATATGGATTTGCTGAATACAGCATTGACTGTAACTTCAGGCAATATGTTCCGGTGAACTTTACATAACCCCTTGATACCAACAAAGGAATTAGTTGTAAAATTTCCCAATCAGTTTTGTACTTTCATGTCCAGCCAGCGATAACACCAACAAAAGTGAAGTAGTAAGAAATTTCTTTTAAAAAATTAAACCCTGGGATCAGTCTGAGCACTCCTAGGGGAATATGTTTCAATGCTGTAATGATTAATAGAGCCTCTTAACTGACAGAATATTCACCAGGAAGTTTTCACTAAATGAAATGTTTACTCAGCCCTTCACCAGGAGAAACCCAGCTGGAAAAACTAGTGATGAGATCCCATAGCTCTAAGACACAATACTTCCAGCATTGATCAACTTTGATATGGCACTTTTTTGGTGTATCACTATTCAACATCAGTTTTGGTAATTTCTCTTTATGTATTGTGGAACTATTGATCTAAACCCATCATTTTATTCCAAATATACTTTAGACAGTCTTAGCTTTCATTAATGGGCAGTAGTGAAGGAAAGTGTTCTATTTGCAAAAAAACTTAATATTCTATTCTGTTGAGTTATTTGGGATATTATAACTCAGTCATAGAAACTTTCTCTGATTTTAAACTTAGTGTATGTTGTCTGAGCTGTGTAGTAGTCCTTTACCTTCACAGGGAATAGTCAGGGCATTTTAAAATTTTGAAAACAGTATTATGTTTTTTAACAGTAGGGGATTTACAGCCTACAATAAGTATACTTTCAGGAGTTCTTAAGTGTTACTTAAAATTGACTTAGTGAAAATATTGAGTGATGATGTATTGGTTTAAATAATTTTGCAGTCTTCAAACTTTCAACAAATTTGGTCTTGTACAAGAAATATGAGAAACAGAGTTGTACTAGATTACATTTCACAACAACCCAAACAAGACTGCATTGATGATACTTTTTTTTTTGGTATGTAAGTTTCTCATACATGTTTTTTCTTACATCAGTGACCCCAACTGTCTTTTTTATCGGAAGGAATTGTCATCTCTACTCTCATTCCTTTCACTGATCCAAATTCAATATTTCAAAAGTGGATTTTTTTTGCCTGTCAGTCATACTGAATATCATGTCACTAGATGTTGTATATGAAAATGGTAAAGGGATTAGAATTGACAAGCTTTAGTATTTCGTGTAGTTCTAAATTTTAAACATTTCAAGGTGTCAATCAGTGCAATGTCTTAATCCTATAACTTAGTTTGCTGTGTTGCCTACTAATCAAACTCATTACAGGTGCCTATGCACAAATGTGTCAAATTTTCCTGTTATGGTTTGTGTAGGTAAAATTCTAGCTCTGGTGAATTGAAAATGTTGCCATTAACTTTCCTGGTGTCAGTATTTCAACAGTGCTCTTTATACCAAAAAAGTATTAAGGAGTCTTGCTATGTTCTGTGTTTTATTCTGAGTTCTGTAGTTTATTAAGTATAAATTTTTAGCTAGTATGTTAACATATGAAGTAAGTACATATATGTACCAATACTTAGAGAACTAACTTCATGTTCTGTTTTGTTATCTGATTGTATCAATAAAATGGGTGTTTTAGCATAAGGATTTTTTTGTAGAACTAATTATGACTTTTTTTTTTTCCTAAGATCTTCCTTGTTTAAGGTTCTTCCTAGTTTACAGTCTCTTGATGGTGAAATCTTAACTTATCATACTTTACCAACCACTGAAAGAATCAAAGAATCAGAATTAAGAACTTTTCTGGAACTTTGTCAAGCTCAAATTGAAGAAAATATTCAACTGAAAAAAAAGGCTGCTGAATTGGAGTATGTATTATTGTGAATATAAATTGCATTCAGAAATATGTTTTCATGTACTGCTAGTGAAGTTCTTGGTGTCTTATGAATATTAATTAGGGGGTTTTTTACCTGGAAATGTATTATGAAAAGGAAGAGATGGGAATCATTTACTGCAGTCCAAAGTCTATTTTACACAGATATTAAGATATGTGGGCCTTGAGTTTTGTTTCTTTAAGTTTGAGAAAACAAGTTGTTCAAAACCTGCATTTAGTAGTAGCTGAATGAATTTGTACACACAACACAGCACGGTGGTATGCAGGATTACTAAGTTAAATCCTGGAACGTGATTTCCAGCTTTAACTTAATCAAATGTAGTTTGGCTGTTGATGCAATATGCTCTATTTTTCTTTCTGTGTTTGTTTTCCATGTATATATTACTCTCATTCTAAATAATTGCAAAAAATTTGACCTCTTTTTTCTTAAGGTAGTGGATCAGATGGATCTGTTTCTAGGTCTTTGATTTCACCATACTTACCACCTTTATTACTATTACCATTGTTAGTTGTCTAGTGACTTCAGCTTAGACCATGAAAGTGGTGATTTATCACTTATACCTTCTATCTTCTAATTGTTTTGTAATATCTAAATAGGTCAAACTTCTCATGTTTCTGCACTTGGTAACATTGCATATTTTTTTCTTTCCTAGTTGCTTTTCATTTCCTATCAGGTTCACAATATTCCTATAGTCCTTTTAATATCCAACTTGTCTGCTAATGTTTGGAAAGATAGTTTTCTTCATTCTGCCAGGTACTGAACGTTATCCCAGAGCAGGTGAAGCATGTGATGTTTGACAGTGTTTTAGTCTGAACTTTGCATACTCTGTTGGTTCAGGAAAAGTACGCACACTTTTTTCAGAATCTGGTTGGTTTATATTTGCATATAAGCCTGTATATCCATGGTATCTTGTTACTACCTAACAGTTTATTACTTTGGTGTATTATTGGCTTTTACTAAGCTGCAATGAAATCTTCATAGCCCAGAACCAGATTAATTTGAAACAAGGCTTGGATTAAGAATTAGATTGAAATTCATTTGGGAGAAGTTACACAGTGCAGTTTTCTGTAACAGATGTAATGTGTAGGTGGTTTCTAAAACTCATTTATTTCTCCATTAAAGCTCCAAGGTATGTCTTCTCCACTTTTGTGATTTTTGGCTTCTGGTTTGCATGTTGGAAACTGATACTTCTTAATCTATTTACCATCTCGAAATGGCGTTCCTTCCTTTCTTTTTCTTAAAAGGAAAAAAAAGAAGAGGAAAAAAAAGATAAATAAAGCACTCTGCCTCCTTTATGGTTGAGAAAAATTTTCTGTGTCTGATATTTAGGACCAGTTTTATCATTATCCCTTGCAGAAAATAGTGCTGATCTATAATTAGGATATGACTTGTGGGAGAACTGTAGTAGAATCTGAGGACCTAACTTTCACATGCATTTCTGCAAGATGGTAAAAAATGGAAGGGAAAGATAATATTCATAAAATTTAATATTTTTTTTAACCATGGTCTGCATGAATGGACATAAGTAAGAAAGATACATAAGAAACTTGTTGGATAGTCAGACTCAGACCAACCATTAACTATTAATAGTTAATTCCTAGGCTTATGCTACTTTCTGGAGGCTGACTTGTACGTCTAATATCTTTTATCGAAGACTGGGAGCAGGAGGTGGAGCGCACACTTACCATACTCGCAGATCACAAAAAATTTGGAGGCAATTGTTTACATGCCTGAGGGGAGAGCTACCAGACAGAAGGACATTCTGGAGAGACAGGTCAACAGGAACCTTGTAAATTCAGCAAGGACAAGTGCAAAGTTCTTTACCTAGGAAGGAGGTAAAGAAAGGAGGCCGCCTGCCCACTCCCAGGCTACTTGCTGAATGGAAGAGAGAAGGCCTTGACTTTGTCCAGGCACTGTTCAGCAAAACATTGGTCTTTTATCAATTTAGTTCCAGTCATGAATCTAAAACACAGCACCATATGGACGCCTGTAATGAGAATTAATTCATCCCAACCAGAGTCAGGACAATTGGACATAAGGAAAAGTCTTTTCACTGTTGGGACAGTGATGAATTGTAACAGATTGCCCAGAGAGGTCTCCTTGTTCTTGGAGATTTTCAAGACCTGACTGGATAAAGCCCTGAGCATCCTGGTCTGATCTGAGAGCTAACCTAGCTGGAAGCAGAAGATTGAACTAGAGACCTCCAGAGTTCCTTCAATTGAGAATTTTTCTATGATTCTGTGTCAGTTTTGTTTGAAAGAGCCTGCAGATGTTTGAGAAGAACAGTAGTGGAAGAGGATATTATGTAAACGTCTCTTCTTTCCGGAATATATGATTTGGGTGGAGAGGGGGAGGACAGGGTACAGGGAGGAGGGAGGGTTGTGGGGTTCTTGAGATTTTGCGAATTCATTCACAATCTTTTGAATTGGTAACTTTGACATGATTGAAACATCTTGTATCAAATTTAGAATTAAAATTAATTTCTTATGTGTTAAAACCCTTTTATTTTGACTAACGTAAAATTTATGGATGACTTGAAAACCGTTGAAAACTGCAATTCATAAAAGGAACTCTAAACAACTTGTTTGTATATAAACCTTAACAGCATAGCTATTATATGTACATATTGCAATGCTTTGACTGAATTAATGTGACATTGCTAAAGAACAGGCCAGCAACAGAGCAAACTTCTGTCTGTTTCATATCTTACTAAGTTATAAGCCTCTGTAGGTGCGACCTCAAGTATGTAAGCTGCCAAAAGTAATCACTGATTGCTTCCCTATTTCATGTTTCATACACCACTGCTGCCCAGTTAAATTATCTGTGCTGTTTCTTTCTGAAACTTCTCTGTTGTTGCCATGCTTAAGAATAAAACTTATTTTAAAATTTAATTTCTCTATTCTAATAAATGTTTTCTGTCACACATTCTTTAGATGACTTGTAATGAGTAATCATATAAAAAAATATAACACATTCGTTGCAGCAATTTGCTTTCAGTCATCAGATATGCAGATGTCTGGCTAGTGGAACTGTATAAATACTATATGTATAATGCAGTGAAAATGACAGGAATTTCATAAATGGTATTGCAAGGAGAGAATATGTAAACAATGACCTCTTTCATGTGTTTTTAAGGGACTTTTGTAGCCTGCAGTTGAACATCAGTAATGATGCTTATAGAAACTTCCCTGAAGACAAATTAGATTTTACAACACTGTAGCAAAAACAAGCTCACATAAATTGTACTATTTGACTATTTCATGTATCATAATTATGAAAATCACAGTAGAGCCACAAAGGGAAAAACATGATATTAGGCAAAGTTTTAACTAGTACACAAACTAGTACACAAAGAGGTAGAATATTGTTTATGATTTAGCTGATAAGGCCAGGAGAAAACTGCTGTTCCTGATTAGAACTGGCTTGTTTTTCCACTGTCTCTTTTGCCTCTGAAAGATTTGTTCTGCTGACTTTTCCAGACTTATGCTCTTTGAGTAACCTGGCAGTCATTGCAGATGTGATTGCAGAAAGAAATTCTATACAAAATGTATCGGCTCTATAAGCAAGCTTCTGTAACCACCTTAAACTTCCTAAGTAGCAACACTTTGGCTGATTTAAACTCCACTGAAAGGCCTTTAAGGATGAATGACTTTGTCCTTTTCCATGTCTTTTAACTCAGCCTGTGCATGAATCCTTACGCTTCCTAGGTGCTGCCAGTGGGAGTTTACTCCTCCCCACCTCTACTCCTCCCTTCCCAAACGCTGCATGTGAAACTGAGCAGGGTTTGGTCTAAATTAACCAAGACAGTGATGGATACTCTTGGTGGATTGATGTGAGGACTGAAATTGTAACAGTCATTAATAAATGCCTGATTTCAATTTCCAAAGAGATTAAAATCTTATTCTAATGGTTTTATCTTTCCTCAAAGTCTCTGGAAAATGCTAGCACAAATAGAGAGGTATCTGTTTGGTAAAAAAAGCTACAGGTAGCTTTCTGCTGTTAACATTTGTTTGTAAAAATAATATCTCAGTCTTTAGGTAGTATCAGGACCGCTATTATAGCACATGTGCACATTGCTGCAAAAGACCCAGCCCTTTCTCTCCTGGCTTATTCTCCTTTTCTCCCATGGCAAAAGGAGTTCATCCTTTGTGGTTATGCTAAAATTTGCATATGGCATAAATTACTTTCACTTGTTAGAATCAAAATAAAACTGTGGGAAGCCAGGCAGCCATTGAACATGAGCAAATGCGCTGGTAAAAGCTGGAAGCCATAGAAATTTTGCTGTAGCAAGACCACTGTGTTCATCTACATTTCGTTACATACTAAGCAGCCAGACGCTATGGATACTGGTGCTTCCATGAGATAATCCCATTTCTTGTTTTGTATAGATGCCAGTTTATGCTTAAAACTTGGTTGTATCATAACCAAGAAGCAATTCCAGATTTAGTGTGACCAGACCCCTTGACCGATAGCACAGGAAAATATCTGAAAGGCAAACAATAATGAATTTACATTAACTGAAAAGGAAATACTGTGGTATCAAAAGTCTTAATGCTGTCATATTTCTTACCTTGTCTTCTCTCTTTCCTTGTATGTATTTTTTTTCTATTAAAGAAGTAAACCAGTCCTGCGTATTTTCTGTTACAGCAACTTCCTTTCTCTGGTTTGAATAAGCAATCTTCAGGAGCAGAGCTCAGATATCAAGAATGCAGGCCTATTGAGACATTGAGAAAGTTGCAGTGCAGTGAGAGGATACCTGAAATCCCTGTTTTCCTGAGGGACCTGCAAGCTGACTGCTGCCTGGTACTCAGGCCCCATCATTTGTTGTCTGAGCTTTGGAGCTTCACCCTTGCAGGAGACACCCAAAAGTTACCAAGCCACTTTATTGCTCATAATTCTCTGAAATGTCACTTCAGCTTCCTTTATAGTTTCTTGAAACTGAAGGTGATCTGACTGCCTAAAAGGAAAGCACCGATACAGAGGGCAGCCTAAAAATCCTGCAAAATCAATGTATAGTTGCGAATTGCCAGGGAATGTATCAACTGGGAGACAGTGCATGCCCGCAGTGACAAGACTGTATTTTTCAGCCACTGCTTGGGAAAACTGCTCAAAAAGCAACCACTGTGAAAAAAAGTAACACATGATCCCTGGTGACCACAAAATTACTCCCTGCTTGAATTTTTAATTCCCATCAACCTCCCTTCCCATTTCTGCTTGACATATTCGTAGCCACTTGAAGGGTGAAACAGGTACTTGAGATACCCCTGCACCTGTCATAGGAGAGGATGCACAAGTATCCTACTCGATTCACTGTTATAGTGGTTTGTTTTTCTTTCTTTCCGTTTCTTTTTTTGAGAATGAACATGGATACTCAGGATATGCTTTTCACGCAAAAGTTTATTTTGTCCCAATATATAAAACATTCTGGCATTTTCTGCAACATTTTTATTTTCAAATAAACAACTAAAGAAAAGGGGAAGAAAAAAGTGGACATGGACTTCTTTTTAAATCTTTTTATATTTTTTTGTCTTCTCACCGTAGTATTTTTGTACAAATTTGGTAACGATCTTGTACCAAATACATCTTTTTTAATACTTCAGTGAATTAAAATTATTTAACTAAAATATTTAACTCATGCTATAGGTATTTTCCAATAAAGAAATTGCTATTCTTAGTATATAGTGTGTTAGATCCTTAAACAAATATATGCATTGGTTTAAATATTTTTAGGAATTGTCATGTTTATGGAACTAACAGGAGTAGGAGTAATGTTGTGTAATGGACAATCAAATGCACAGCTACTGCACAATGAGTTGTGTGCTTAAGCTATGTGGATTTGGCTTCCAATTTAGCCATTCAGATTTTGTCCTTTAGCACTGAAGTTGCACTAACAGTAAGATCTTGTAAGATCTGATTCACTATGTTCTTAAAAATCTAAAATGTTTTTAGTTGAACGTCATTAAAGGATATAATTATGATGGTAAAGAGTCTTTTCACAGTAAAACCTTATAAAAACTTCATCTTTCAAGAATGATGAACAAGAAGGAAAATTCTTTTATTCTAACTATAATTTTAGGACCTGATTTTTTCAGAAGAACAAGAAGATTGATTTTATTTCTACTTTTTCTCTTGAATTGCTGTCCTAGAATTGACTTTGTGCTCCTTGGAAATTATCAACACATCACAGATATCTGCATCTATCTTTGTTATTGAAGAAAAATGTTTTCATGATTCCTGAAGTACCTGCTACCTAATATGATGGACGCTGTCCAAAGGACAGACTGCCATCTGAATCTGTAACAATTAGTTCATATTTACTCTTACTCATCATTTACAGAGTGAAACACAAAGAACCAATGAGAACCAGACTTCATAGATTACTGTTGCTTCAGTCTAGCACTTTACCTTATAGATGTATTGATGAATACATCTATACTTAAAAGTTTCTGTTTTCCTAAATTCTTTCTAGACATTGTGGTTTGTTGGTTTGAATCTAAGTCTGAGTTTGGTTGCTTTAGTTCTTATCTAAATTTTCAATATACTGTTATTTTTATAGTAGCTTTCATAGTTCCCAGATAAGGGATTAATAAGGCAGCTATAGGATTTATAGCAAAATTTTAAATATGTCCAAAAGAAGACAAATGCTATTAAGATTTATGAGTGTTGAAAATGAGTTTCCAATCAGAATAATTGCTATTTCCTTAAGAATATGGAAACATGTAAGAATATTTGAAAATACAAGGTATTTTAGAAAATAATAGAGGGGATATATTCTTTTTAAAGCATTCTTACAGTCAGAAACACATGTAAAAACATTTTTATCTTTTTTTCAGAATTACTTCTATTGATTCTGCACAGGGAAAATGCTGGTATTTTAATCAGTTGATGAAACTTAGTGTTAAACATCGATATGCACATGAATATGGTGAACTAAACGTTACGGACAGAGATGGACCAGAAGCGCTTCAAAATCATTTAGAACAAACATCCACTGGCTGCCTACAGGAAAATAACCTCTTTATCATGGGTGTGACAGAAAATAAACAGGTCTTGTTGGATCCTTCCAAAAGATGGATTACTACTGGTGATACTCAGGCCACATTCATTAACTCCTCCATACCTGTACACCAGAAGGAAAATAAAGAAGATCAGAGAGTGAAGCAGAAGAGTACTGAATCTTGTATTAATTACAGTGGGGAGAGCAAAGACAACAATAACATATCAGCCCAACTCACATCACAACAATCAGTGATAGTAGCAAGTACTATGAGAAGAAATCTCCAGCTTTTTGAGAACGATACGGAAAGGTAAGACAGATGTCAGATTGCTTTCAAATAGATTATTCAGATCGACAATAGGAGTGAGGATTTCTTGTTTAAAACAGAGGCACAGAACTTGCAAGATAATATTTTTAAGCTTATTAGACAATAAAGAGTTATATTGAGGTGTTGCACACTAGGCTTCCATATTAACAAGAATCCTTTGTGGTATTCTGTCAGTTGATATATTAGAATATAGATATGTAAGCACTTCAAATAATTTAAAAATACTGTATAATAAGAGAATTTGAAAACTTCCTCTTGGTCTCCTTTAATTTCCTTTTTTTTTGCAATAATGTTGTGACATCAGTTCAAACACAGTGTTAAGAATGCAAATGCTGATGTTTTCCAGAAGCTTTGACTACAAACTAGTGTAAAGCTTTTTTGCTATACTCTTCATTAGACATTCAAGATTCATCTGTGTAGACTTTACAGTCAGTACCATTTAGAAGGCAAGAGGTAAAAATTCCTTAAATCTACCATCCTACTCCCTTGACCTTAGGCCTGTCTCCTGCTGTTGTGATGACTGAAGAGCTTGCAGCCTGCCCTGCTTTTGGTACTCCTCCAACATGCCTCAACCTGCTTCTTAAAACTAGAGACAGGGGTGAGAGGCCAATTCAACTTTTTCTGTGCCCCTACATTTTCTCCCACATGAAATACACTGGCTTATTACCTCTATGGAATGTATTTACTGCTGATTTGTGTGGGTTTGGATGTACAGTCAGGGGAAACAGAAGCTGATTTTTTTTTGCCCTAAAGGGTCAAGGGTTCAGTTACAATTTCATAAGAATTCAGTTTCAAAAATAGATGTCTTGAGAACACTATGAAAAGCAGTAGTGGTGGGTGTGCTTCTTTGTTCTGTTTAGACATGGTAAATAGGCGGTAGTGCTTAGTGGATACTTAAGACACTAATAATTTGTCATAAAATTTATTATTCAGGAAGACCATGCAATTCATCATTGCCTCTCAGCAAATTGAAATCGAGTACAGTAGTCTATTGCAGAAGATGAATGCTTAAAAAAATTATTTTTGAAAAGTTAATTTAGTTTTTAGTTAATGTTTTAAATGCATTCTGTAAGTGTCTTTTTGGAGATGTCTCTTCAAAACAGAATGCAAACCATTTTTTGTGTTTGTTTTTCTTATTCAGTTCATGCTTCCTAGAGATGCAAAGCTTATAAAGAATTCATTTTTGGGGGTTGATAAACTTAAAAAACACATTTAGGGCAAAAAAATTATGTCTTGACCTCTGAAGTGTGCTGCTTTTTTTTTTCTGAATAGTACTTCTCTATTTAAATAGGTGCACTGCACAAGGAAAGAAATTATGTAAAGATTGGGGAAAATTTAAATCCACTGTCCAATTGAAATGAGTATTTTGTGGAGAAAAGGATTCCAAGATAGTAAAGTCATAATGCAGAGCTGACATTAAACTTTTTCTCCATGAATATAAATTAATTGAATATATATTTAGAAATCTCAATCACTGAACAAATCTAAGTAGTCTGTAATTAGTGCTTGTTAAAAAATGAGCAAATTAGAAAATTTACATGGAAAACCACTAGTCAGTATTCTTAGATTAAAGGGTAAAAGCAGGAAAAAGATGAAATTGCGCTTTCCATTTTTCCTGTCTGCTCCATTGAAAATATCTGTCTCGTGCAGTTTTCTCTTTAGTGCTTGGTATTTGCTTCTTTGGTTTTTTGTTTGTTTGTTTGTTTTGTTTTGGTTTTTGTTTTGTTTTGGGTTTTTTTGGTTGGTTGGTTGGTTGGTTTTGTTTTGTTTATTTTTTTTTATACAGGTGGGAGTAAACGCACTCTTCCAAGAATTTATTCAGTCATTGTTAAACCAGTTCTGCTCCTAATTCTTCCTTTGAGGACTCTTCCTCTACAATGATTATAAATGGAACAGAACCCAGCAGAGATTAGTCTTTAGATAATTGGATTTCAGAAGTTATAGAATGTGAATATTCTTCCGAACATATATGTCATGTATGGGTTGTAATTTCATGTTTAATGGCAGAACTTTTCATTTGTTGCAAAGCACAGTGCTATGTTTTATGGTTGTAGTTTGGCAGATATGATAATCCTTTTGTACTGGCTGTGTCATTCATAAAGGTATTTATTTTTCCAGGAGACTACATATGGCGGCGTCAGTGATCCAGTCCCTTTGGCGGCAGTACCATGCTCGGAATAAAAATGACTGCAACAAAACAGAGAATCATCAGTCTACAGAAGCATTGAGACAGAAGCATGAAGCTGCCACAGTAATCCAGGTTGTTTTATGGTATTCCCTTTACTTGTTTTGCAAATTAAATAAGAAAAAAAAATCTTACTAATTTTGTGTACTTGTACTTCTATCTGTTTTTACTTATGAATTTATTAATAATTTAATAATTAAACATTTTTGTTTTATTTATTCAACATAAACTTGATGTTTCTAAAAGAGAGACTTTATGAAATGTTTCATAGAAACATAAAAATATTTTCCCTATTTTCACCAAATATTTCCCTGACTTATTTTTGCTTGATTCAATTCTAATATTATGCCTAAGAGATACTGTGCCCATGTTCTTACTGAGGTATGTCTGTGCTATTAAAGTGACAGATGCTGCGCAAGTAATATATCGTGTCTGATATCTATATGACTAACTACTCTTCCTGTCTCTTCTACCCTACCTATCCATCTCTTTCCTTCTCTCCCCATCTCCAAAAACCAGGATTGCTTCATCCATATTACCCTTGGGAACAGACCATGGCCTAGGCTATGGTAGATACTGAGCTGATAACAGTTAAATAGCATGGATTACCATTTGCAAGAGTTGAAGTCCATACCTTGATTCTGTCTAGTTTACTAACCAGACATAGTATTAGCCTGCCACATTTCCAGAGTTTTTTTCTACATTTTGAAAGAAATTGACCCTGTGTTGGTTTCATATTTCAAGTTAACTTAGAAACATTCTGTATTGTAAGTCTTATATAAAAATGTCAGAAGTGACAGTGATTTAGGAGCAAAAATTTGTTACTGGAGTATATTGTGTAGCTAGCATATTAGCAATTGATGTCAATAAGTTTATTTAATCCTTTTTTGAACTTATATATTTGACGTCTGCTACATATTAAGTTGATGAGTTTCACAGATTTATATACTGATTAATATGTGCTTCTTTCCATTTGTTTCAAACATGATGATTTCCAAAGTGAGTATGAAAATAAAGTCCTTCATTATTTATATTCTGTGTGTGTTACAGATTTTTAGGTCTCTCTTATATCCATCCTTACATACGCTTTTTGGAAATAAAATATTAGTCTGTTTAGTCTCTTTTCACATTACTCTGTAATTCTTTCTATCTTTTTGTCCATGTTTGAACCTTTGCTGCAATCTGTTAAAATCTTTTTAAAGAAGCAACTAGAACTTAATTCCGTACGCAGATATATAATGAATTAGTACAGTAAGACAGTTTTCCTCTTGTTTCTTAGAAGCTACTAACATGCAATTTTTCTTTTTGATCATGACTGAGCACTGACCTGATGCTTTCATAGATTTGTGTTTATCCTTCTGTAGATCTACAGTTTATCCTTCTGCATATATCATTAGGATTGCTTTTCTCCTTTGTATTTGTAAAAACTAATTGTGTGTGTTGAATGAAATATATTTGTCGTTTGATCACTCAGTAATATCAGGGTATTTTATCAGGATGCTTATGCAGATCTTTAGGAAAATAACAATGAAATTATAAGAAAACAATTCTAACACATTTAATAATTTTATAATAACCAGGAATTATGTGTGTAGAAATGGTACAATTTTCATTAATTTACATGGTTGGAGAATAATTTTCTAAAAATTAATGAGCTAAATGTTAAACCAGAATATGAGATTTACCCTTCTTATTTTAGTGCCTTCATTGCAAAGCCATTAAAGGTGGACAACACCACTTCTTTCATGACAGTGTTTTAAATGTGTAGGGCATCTTGAATTCTAGTGATGTCAAACACTGATTTTAGAGAAAATTACTGTCTTGCATTTAGTTTTTTTAACTCCATCCATGTAATTGTGATCTCTGAAGTGTTTTTCCTGGATCTGATTCTATGCTTGGCATGTGTTCCTAAAAACCTTCCTCATTTTCTAGCACTTTAATTCCTAATGTATTCCTTTTTCTTTGAGATGATTGTGCTTACTGGTAATATTTTTTTAAAATAAAGAGCTTAGACAGTTAAGAAAGAGTAACTGACCTAGGTCAATTGCATGAGATGTCTCCAAGAATTGCTACTTGTAAACTGTAAGACATTTAGTACAACTGTATTTTTATTCTCAGTAATTTGAAAGTTGACACTCAGGTTTTTCTTATGTAGTCTTTCCTTTCAGTTTATAATAGTCCCTGAAGGAATTGTCAAATAATTAATTAGTTGACCCAGGTTTGTAGTTGAGGGAGTTGCAGGATTCCTTTCTGCTTACTTGTGGAGAGCCTCTTGAGTACTCTAAGCTTTAGACATATGCTGGCATTTAATTTGTCTTGTAGTTTTACATGTCACATAAAGTTCAAAAAACAGATCATTGAGCTATTAAACAAAGGCTCAAGATGTTTTATCTTCCTAATGGGATAACATAGAGAATCTGGATTTGGGTTTGATCTATGGCTTTGTGTAACATGCTTTAAATTTTTTGTTTAGGCATTTTGGAAGGGTTTTCTTTTGCGAAAGAAACTGGCCAGTGCTCTTGCAGCTGTTAAAAGTGATGAAGTGGAGGATGAATATGAAGAAATAAATGTGGATGCTTTCACCTTTCCTGAAGTAAGCACTGTCATTAGGATAAAATGTTCATTCTTCTTCTTAAGGAATCATGTAGATGTTGGAAATAAAAGACATTGAAAGGACTACCAAAGCTAGAATTAACATGTTGGATGTCCAGAAATAAAAAAGCATTTATACATATATAGCTGATTTAGATATATTTGTCATGGGTTAATTGATTCCTGCTCTTTGAGATGCTCTGATAGTTACTGTGCTATTAATGTCAGACCCACCATAGAATCCCATATATTTCTGCAGTTAAATGCAATCAAATGAAGAGAAGTACAGTTAAATCAGAAAAAAACCCAAACCCCACAATTAGAAGTTCTGTAATGCTAAAAATTGAGACATTATTACTAATAATTTTGGCAAGTTATATAGCATTAATAATGTTCTTTCAGTTTCAAAAGATTGAAATTGGATCAGACATTTCCATTCTAAGGAATAAAAGCAGGCTTCAAACGAATTTGGGGAGTACTGTCACTTTCAAAATGGCATTTAGCTATACTTAAGTAAAAAATAAAAATGTCTACAGGATCAATATCGTCATTCAGTAAACAAGGAAAAGAAATTTTAAAGGAACTTTATCTTTTATAGCCTCAAAAGACAGTCCACATAGGAAGTTCTAGACCCGGTATTCATACTAAATAGTAAGGCAGCTGTTGATGACTTACCTATGTATTTGACTGGAGCACTTTCTTCTCTAATTGCTCACATTCGTTGGCTGCCTTTTTTTTTTAAATGCTTTCAGGTAAAGCAAAGAAAACTGACAGCAGTGTGGCCATTTGAGACCTAAAAGGATATGACTCAGATTTTTTTTCTTGTCTCTGAATGTGCTTATTCAGCTGCTGTGTCTTTGCAAGAGCCGTTTGTCAATATTCCACTTTAATTTTGCAAGGGAGATTGATGCGATAGCCCTAATACTGCCTGTACTGACAGAACTAGGTCCTGTTTATAATCATGTTTGTATTGATCATATCAAGTTATGAAATCAAAGATGATGTTGGTTGGTGCAATGCAGTTTACAGTTGATCAGTCTTTGGTCATCTGAGTATCAGCCTACTTTTGCCAACCCCTCCCTGTACAAAATAGCTGAACTTTGAATGAAATTGTTACCAATTGTTACAAATTACTTAAGGTAATTTCATTTTTTTTCTCCCCTTCAGCAACTATTTTAAGATACATTTTCAGAATTATTACCTTATTTAAGATCATACAAAATGGTTGAGGCAGGGCTCCCAGGAATCAGACAGGAAATGTGTGTGTGTAAACATAGAGACCTGGCTTAAATTTTAGGATTTTTTTCATTTTAATTTGAAATATATATACAAAACAGTTTCATTAGTTGATGTTCTCTGATCCCTGGCTTCTTTCTAAAATAATAAAAAGCAGAACAATGAAGGTTTTATTACTTCACACAGGAAGGAAGTATCTGTTCATATATTAAAAAAGGAAAATATCCTGTTTTGAATTATTCAGCCAGTAGGCCAGAGTCTTACGCACTGTATTTCAGTTGAGCCATTCTTGTTTCACTCTGTTTGGCCCAAATAATCCTGTCATGGTTTTTTGTTTGGTTGGGTTTTTTTTAATTGCTAAACTGAAAACTACATAGACAATTCTGTTCCATCTGTCAGCAAGACAGTCACATTTGGGCAGGTGCTCATGAGGCCAGGGAAGGGGTGGAGAAGGCAGAAAAAAGAAGCCCAGCTGACTTCAGAGAGATTTGTACTGCATCACCCCTGATGTTGCCACACATTTTTTCTTTTCTTTTTTTCACCCCAAATTGTTATTGAGTTTATTAGGTAAGAAATAAAACATGGGTTTAGGGAGAAATTCTCAGGAAGTGTTTAGGATCAGATGATGACAGGTGAACCATGAACTGACATTTTAATTTGCACAGCATACCCAAAGGCTGAACTAGGGACTGAGGTCAAATGAGTTACTCAAGCTCTTAGGTTCTTGTGATGAAAAATATCATCTGTTTTCTACAGAGCAGTGTATGTGATAAATTTACAATGTATGCATCTGTGAAGAATATCCTTTGTTCAGTGAGTGAACATTTCAAGGTTTAAGATTGATGACTGTAACTAGAATTATAATATTTGTCATATTCTTTCTTTTTGTTGTCTTTTTTTTCAAGTGTATATCTTGTCTGTGCTGAAGATTTTGATTGTGAGAAACGTGTTGCTTAACTGTGATGGGCATACATTCTGCTCTGACTGCTCAGACTAACTAGTCAGTACTAGGCTGCCTGTTTCCATGTGTGTTTAGCTGTTTTGTTCTTTGCAGTTGGGTGATGCCAGATCACATGGACTTTCTGCTTCTACAGAGACAAGCCACAGAAACTTGGAACAGTCAATACTTCCTATTCCTTCCTTTCTGGCCTCAATGTTTTATGGCAAAGTGCTGAAGCAGAGCCAAATAATGACACATGATATCAGTGGCTATCTGTTGTGTCTCAAACAACTGTGTAGGGAGGAGTACATATTGCTGGGCTAAGAGATCCCATATGCTAGGGTGTGAAGGAAGAGAAAAATATTTGGACACCATTTTGCACTGCAGATTTCACTGTTGTATAGGGTGAGTGAAATGAGAGAGAAGGGCAGAAAAACCTTTCCTTATTGCAAACTGATACAAATATATTAAATCTTGTCCAAAAGTTTTTCAAATAGTTCACTAATTTGTGTTCGGGTTTTTCTTATGCTGTTATGTAGATTTCAGTCATAATGATTTTATTCAGTATTACCTAGCATTCTACAAAGTCACTAGTCTGCAAGCACCTTTTTAAACCGTTTGCAAATATCACAGTGCAATAAGTCATTTGGCATCAGTCTTCATTAAGTAACTGTTTAATATCTTCATTATAAACTTAGTGTACCCAGTGCTTAATGGAAGGTGAGGCTGTGAAACAGCATGGGAAAAACCCTAGTCTTTGCCAAAGATCTTCACTTTAATTCATTTATGCCTATTGAGCAATGGTATATTTTTAGTACAAGTTTGACACCGTATCTCATGAAAAATGGATTGTGTGTGATTGGGCTAGAGGAATTAGCTTTAACTTGATCACAATAGCATGAATATTAATAGTTTCACCTGAAAAATTCCTGATACCTTCTTGTATTCATATGAACTCCCATACATTGCCAAAGATGCAATTGATGACAGTTTTGTGTCTGGTTTATTGTGCAATTTCAAACAGTTTATCTCAGATGAGATGAAAGATCTGGCCGACAGATGTCTCAGAAAGTATGAGCCTGGTATTTAGTGATATTTTCATGTCTTTCATGTGGATTTTGGAAAATTCCAGCCTATATGCTCCAGAAGGCTGATTTTAAGGCAACCTTTCATCAGCAGTCCATCCATGTAGCAAACAATCTACAAGGCAGAGCTCACTTTACCTCTGGTGGACAAAATGTGACAACACATTTGCTTGACATAGCTCTTATTTTCTGTACCATCTAAATATCAGCACTGTTATTTTCTTGATGTGAATATGTTGTGAGCCAAATTTAAAATGACTGAACTTTCCAATGTGTCAGAAAGCTGAATAAATCGAATAGGATGAGTATTGAGGCAATTCTTCACCTTGAGCAGTGATCAATGAATAAATTACTGTTTTCCTACACTGAGTAAGCATATGGGCGCATCCTATTCTCATCAAGAGAGGTATCAATATTGATGATTACGTGGCATAGAAAGTAAGTACTCTATTTTTCAAACCTTCATTTTTTAATTTAATTTAAATCTCTAGTCATACTGTTTAAAAAAGAAAGTCACTTTGTAAGTTGCAGCCAAGCTAAAAAGAAATCTATCACTCCTTTTTTCATCAAAGGCAATAACTCTGTTGCCCTGAGACCAAGTGTTGTTCTCCTTCTAAGCTTGATTATGTAGATTTTTAAAATTCCAGTCTTCTTGACAGCTTTTGAAATTATTCATCAGGAGTCTCCTTCACATTTTTTTCGCATATCCACACTCAGACACATAGTCATTTCTAATTTTTTACTTGCCTTCCACAACATCTAGGTAGCGTTTTTCTTTTCCTTTTTTTCTCATTTTTTTCTTTTTTGAGGGGTGGAAAGAATAAAAATTACCTCTTGTGTGCTAACTCTTCAAAAGTAAACAGCAATTAGAACAATAATTTCCTTAGATCTCCCATCTTTAGTATTCTTATCACATATCCCAACTAGAGCCATAGATGTGTTCTATCTTCTTTTCTGATAATCTTTCAGAATGTGGTTTGTCTCAGGGTGTGAGCTGGTGGCTGTGAGCTTGTGACAGTGATTGCTGTTGCTAGTGCCAGGAAATAAGTGTAGCATATGGATTAGAAGGTCCTCATAATGTTTATTTCTTGTATCTTGACACTCTTACGTATGTCTAGCCCTTGTAATTGCTTATAAATGTCAGATCAGGATCCAGTTTTTCTGTATTGCATGCTGCAAAGAATATGATCCTTTTTCCATCAAATTGCGTATAAAGTTACAATGTTGTAGAAAAGCAAAAAAGTGTCTGATGAAAATTTCCTTAGATACATTCCGTTCTTTCAAAAAGGAGGGAAAAAACTCTGTCCTAAGTAATATATTGAAAGATCAATCTTTTTCCATGAGTGTTTATAAATGATCTCTTGATATGTTCCTGTTTCTTCAGCTGCTATGTTAGTGAATTGCATGCTATTCTCAGTCTGTGGCATCAGCAGATTCATAAACCTTCTGCCTCCTTCAGTAGTGCTGCTTATCTTACATGCTGAAATCTTGTTTTCTAGTTATCTGATAGATATTCTGGTCTTGAGAGTATGTTGTTGCAGTCAGTAGCTGATAAAATAAACACAAACACAGCTACTAGAAGTTGTGACTGTCGCTAACACTCCAACCTCACAGTACTTTGTGCTTTGATTGCTTTCTGGCCTTCCACCATGAGATCTGAATTCTTCATACCACCTGAAATGCTGTTAATTTTTAAACAGAACCTATCTTCACAGCTTGTCTCTGCTCAGTTCTTGGTTCAATAGCCAGATTCAAACAAATACTTCCCAAAGGAAAGCCCACTACAGATATAATTTGGAACCTATATGTAGCCAGTGGTATATTATTTTTCTAAATTACATTTAGCTTCTATGACATATCAAAGTGTAGTGATGTCATTAATTATACTTCCTAGTCTTATTTCTCTAAATACAAAGTCAAGCCTCGGAATTGAATAAACAGGCCAAGCAATGGAAAAATGTATCGAAGTGCAAAAAACTTTAGTTCTTTGAAGTTTTAGACCCATTATAGTTGCCTGAAAGGAAAACTGTTTTAAGCCAAATGCGTCATTGTAAGTGGAAGCAATAGTACAGGCATCAGTTCTTTTCAGTAAGTACATCTGCATCTGGAATCTCTTGAAAACCGAGCTAAGGACCTCAAATCACTGAATTTATCTCCCCTAAGTTCTTTAATTTTTGTGTAATGTTGAAATTGATGTTTTAATATAGGTGTAGGTTGTGTTTAAAGTATCTAGTTAAATGTCTGGTAATTAGCATGTCCACATACATTGATTTCCATTAAAAGAGATCTTTAGTAATCCATATTTACAAATTTCAGGAGCTATCCTAAGTGATTTGTCTGTGCTTTATGAGAAGAGGTCATTGATGCAGTGAATATTGTAATTGAGTTAAATTGCAGTACTTAAAGGAGGAACCCAAGAAGAACATGACATGTCAGCTTCTGTTCTCCTCTGCTCTTAAATCTATGCATGTCTCATTGCCTTGAAATGCTCTTAGTTTAGAACATAGCAGTTGTTACCCAATTGGAGCACAACTTGCCTCCCCTGAACAGAGGTCCAAGGGAAGAGATAGGATGCATCCAAGGGGGTTCAACAAGCTACCTGATGTCATTTTGAGGTCACTCTCTATCATCTTTGAAAGAACATAACTGGCGGATATTACTGGTGACTGGAAAAGGGTAGACATCACACCCATCTTCAGGAAAGTCAAGAAGAAAGATCCAGGGAACTACATGCCAATCAACATTATCTCACTTCCTCTGAAGGTTTGGAGCAAATACATTCAGAAGCCAGTTCTAAACCTATGAAAGATGATGACTGGGAAAAACTAGCATGGGTTTACCAAGGACTTGTCAACTTCATTGTTTACTGTCAAAAGGTAACTGGCAGTATGAATAAGGATAGTGCAGTGCATATTGCATTGCCCTTAGCAAGGCCATTGACTGCCTCCCACAGCTTTATTCTCAAAATGTTTTGAGGTGTGAGTTGAACAAGCAGACAGTAAAGGTCACTTTCAAATTAACTGCACTGCCAGGCTCAAGTAGTGTGTTCTTCTTTGGTGCCAAGTCCAACTTGTGGACAGTAATTAATAGAGCCCATCATGGATGGTAGGGGGCCCAAAATAGTTAAAATTTTAATTAGCAACCTGAAACAGAATGCAATCTCAGCAATTGTGCAGATTGAGGGCAGTGACTGGAGGATCAGGGTGTTCTCTAGAGCAACCTGCACAGGCCAGATAAACAGGCTGACCAGAGCCTCATGATATTTAACAAGAGCAGGTCCAAAGTCCAATATATATGGGCAACACTGTTGGCTAGGGGCTGACTATCTAGGAGGCACTCCCACAGCAAAGGATGTAGAGTCATAATGGACTTTCTTTGCCATGCACCATGCAATTCTTCAGTTCTTAATAGTGGAAACAAAGAATGGTAAAAAAAAAAACCAAAAACAAAAACAAAAATCTTCTGTGCTATAACACACTCTTAATTTAGCTAAAAGCTATATGACCTTATGTCTACTTTGTCCTTGAACAGAGTGGGCTAAGGAATCCTAAATGCTAAATATTGTTAAAACCATCTCCTAGTACTCAATCTAGTAATTTTTTTGCATGAAAAATACTTATTAATTTTTTTTTATATGGAAATAGGAGTAGTTGCTGATCGTTTCACAAATCTGAGTTTACACCAGGAAAACATTGCAAAGAATCAGCTCCTGAAGCTCTAGAATTTCCCAGAGAGTAGCATTGCAGGTCCCAAAAGACTAAAGTTGTTGAGACTACAGTTATGAATCAACAAATTTCAACTTGCAGATTCATTTGTGCATAATTTATTTCAAACAGAAGAGATAGTGCTAGGGAGATATAAGGATGACAATATAAGTGAAGCTGAGAGATTATTGAGACATACCTTCTTTAGAATTAAGCATATTGTAATGTAATTAGAGATTTTTTAACATAAGTTTCAAAAAAATACATGCTTATAACTTAGTCCTTCTTTGCTCTTTGTCTTCCAAATACTTTTTTGTTCTTGTTTCTGAAATAGGGACTTTTAAGCAAAAAGGAAAAGTTGTCTTGAAATTGAATAAAATTTCTCATGTGACCTGAACTTTGAAACATGTTAAAGGTTAAATGAGTATAAACTTGGGACTAGTCTATTTTTTATTACCATGTGCTTCTGCTTGATTTCCCTTCTTTTGACAAAACTGCAAGCTGAAGTACAGCTTTCTTTTCTAATGCGTTTTTAGTATTCCTTACCAAAACTTGATAGAACATTTTGGGTTGTGTTCCTTTGAAATTTTATATTGTTTGAATACATGGTATTTAAGGGGTAAGGATGAGTGGTTCCTTGGCTGTTTGTTTTTCTAAGTTTTTAATTCATTGCCCCGTGAAAGTTTTTTTTTGTTTGTTTTCACAGAAGTAAAAAAATCTGGAAAAAGGCTTACAGGGACATGGCAGCTAAAATTTGTGTCATGTGGCAGAGTCAGAGAGAGGAAGTCCTGAAGATTCTTGTCATTTTAATGGGGAAAGACCATATCTGGAGTCTTAGACCTATTCTGAGGGGTGGCCTGAAAGTTCCAGGAGCTTGATGTTTATTTAGGTGGTTGGGCACATATATCTCAAAAGATTTTTGAAGCGTAAGTTTCTGAAGCTTACTTGAACTATGTCTAACCTTTGTGGTTGAGGTTACCATTTACACATCTCTATTTTTTTATTCCTATATTCAAAACAAGGACACAGAGCTTCCTTTGAACACTGTCAGGCTTAAGATAAAAATGCATTTTTGGAAAAGTTTAGGTCATGTAGATCATGAATGACTGACATGAACTACAAAAAGATTCAGACTTTTGGAGAGTTATGTGTGTAGACATTCAGCCTTTTATTTGAACAAAACCTTTTATGGTCCTTGAAATTTTCATTGTTCGTTTACTTTTCCAAAACAAATTCTTTCCATAATTTTATTCATATTTATTTTAAGAAATCATGTAGATCCATATATTAAACATAAATACATATAGTCATTAGAATTTGAGAGAACAGCTAGTTTTCTAACCTTAATAAAAAGTTAGGAAAAATGACATTTAGAGAAGACATTCCCCAATAAAATTTTCTTGAGTGTTTTTATTAACAGAATGTTGAGATTTTTTCCAGTAATCATCAATATATCCTTCTTATAAATGGATAACTACACAACTATACTTGTCCTCTAATTTTCCTACAAGAATGTACCTTAATAATTAACCAACTTTTGTAAGTCTATAACATCTCTTGGGGTCAATTAATCACTGCAGTGTTTCTCTGGAATTCGTATGATACTGACTACTTTTTTTGGCTTGAAACTTTGTTTGGTTTTAGCAGTCATAAGAATGCAGCTGTACCCAGCTTTCTTTTCTAATGTATATATATTGTCTTATATAAAGACAGGGCAGAAAGAGAAGCATTGCCAAAGGTTAAAATAACCTTTATTAGGGTGCTAACCTATTTATCTTCAACACATAAAATATGTTAAAAAGAGTGAAAGAGAAACTCAGAGTAAAGGACTGTTTTTCCTACTGCTTGCAGTTCAGAGGTATATTTTCTGTAAAATGTATATCCACTACACAGTCTAATAAAAAAGATTTATTTTTTTTATAAAATTGTATAAAACATTTACATATAGATTTAAAATGGCAGAATTTAGACTGAATTTTTGTAGTATTGGACGTGGAATAATAATGCAACTGATAGATGATAGAGTTAAGGATGTTTATATCTCATATTTTCTTAGCTTTGGAAGTTTTTTAAAAAGTCTGGGTCTGATTTGATGCTTAACTTCCTAACATTGAACTAAGCTTTACACTTGAACTTGTGTTTCACAGAAAAACTAGTCCATAGAGTATTCTGATTCCTAAAAGGACTGGATGAAAGAAAAGGCTAAATACACAAATATATTCCGATCTTTAATTTCAAAGGAAGTTTTCAATCACAATCTATCAACAATACACAAAAGAGCATAGATAAGTGATCTAGTCCTTGTGTTTCAGCTATAAGAGCTAAAAATCTGTGATTTCTTAAGAAATTTGTCAAAACTTACGTAGGATTTTAGAGAAGAAATTCCTAGCAGATACTTAAGCCTTGGCAGAAATGAAGTTCAGTTTAAAAAGAAATGAAAGATGTTGTCCTGGACTAGTATGATATTTGAATGAGATATCACACAGAATGAAATATGTTTACCAGGAACCAAGAGAGAAAGTTACAGCTTTCTGCCAGATGAAAGGCAGTTCAGTAGGCTGGCTGTGAGTATCCACAGGGGTGACCTTCAGTATATGATCCTTCTGCTGGACCACTCCCTCTCCCAGTCTAAGCAATTATTTAACCTACCGAATGTCTAACACCAGGAAAAGTAGTTCTTCATGTGGCATATATTGCCCAAAAGGAATTTTTTCATCTTATTTGAAATAGTCATAGAAGGCTGTTGAAGGTTCTGCCTTTCACTTGTCTTTTTCTTTTAACTTTTTTAGTCTTGAAGCGAGCAAGACTTTAAGTGCACTATTCAAATATGCTCACTAAAAACTAGGAAAGAAGAAATCAAGGACGTCACCACCTTGAAGAACTTTATTCAAATTTGTATTCTATAGAGAAAGCTAGTGGAAAGGTTCATTCTGATTCGTTTATTTATTTACTCTTATTACATAGTATTTTTATTAAAAATGATTTTGATTGTGGAGAGGGCAGATATATTGTAAAATCTGGTTGAAAAAGGGCCATTCTTCCTGAGAATGACACTAATGGCCTACCTCACATAGGGGAGCAGAAGTCCAGAAAAATACATTAGACAAAACCAGGCAGATGAACTGAAGGGTGAATCTTTTTTTAAAAGTGAAGAATTCCACATATTATTTCTGTGAAATTGTAATGTAGAAATACTACTTTGAATAGAAGATCCTTTTTTCCCCTCTACCATTCTTCCTGTTCTGCTGTAATGATCAGGAGCCAGTCATAACTCTGGGTTCACAGAGTATTTTGGATGTTAATTTTCTTCTGCTTGTTTATATTCTGTTGGGTAATTTTCCTGGTTTTATCTTAAAATACCATATAAGTAAAAGCACTACATAAATATCATTTTTTTTTTTTTTTTCTGACTAAACCATTGCTGTCTTGAAAACAGTGAATGAGTCAATGAGGAAATGAAAGAAGAAAGGAAAGAGGTATAAAGAGTTAGTTTTCCCTAATTTTCAAAGATAGTTTCAGAGTTTTGCTAGGTGGTGATTCTGAGATAGACCATGTTTGGAAACATGGTGTATCTTCAGCTCCCATGGCATTCACCATGTTGGTGTTTTGAAATTAATCTGCACTACTTCAGCAGTTATATCTCCTGAGCGTTGTACGTGATTTACATTTTTCTGGATTGACATAGAGGTGACCTGGCAAACACACTGACTAAATAGTTATATTTGTCACTAGAAAATAGATTACTGTTTTAAGATGAAGAATATGTCCCTAGATTTTAGCAGAAAGACCAGTTTCCAAGGTCTGAAAGAATATACTAAAGGAAGGATTATCCTCAACATGTCCAGCTTCTTTTATTCTTTCCATAAGCCTCTGCTACTGAACTCTTCTGGAAGCAGAGTACTGATGTAGATAGATATTTGGTCTGACCAGAACAGAGTTGAGAGATGTCAAATGCTGGCCTTACTTTTCAGCCTGTATTGTTCATGCCTTCTTGCATCCTCTGCTTCAAACTCTAGTACAGTTTTGAGGATTGGTTTGGTTTCTATTACACTCTTGTGATCGATCCTCCTTGATCTCAAAGAGATGAAAGGCAATATGTGATGGCATTATTCACAGTTTGGACAATTACTTATAGAAGCACTTCAAAGCTGAGTGTAGATTTGACACTGTGTCCTGTGAACTGTTTTTTGTTCATGGTTTAAATATAACTCAGAACAGCCCAAATTACATGTGTAGTCATTATAAAAGATTCTTTAGCTCCAGATTGTAATCCAGAGCATATAAAAGATGCCTAGGATTAGATTGTATAAATAACAATGGCACTAAAACTCTACTTTTCAGTATTAAGACCCAATTAAAGTTAAAAGAACCATTCTCAGTGACTTTGGTGGTTGTAGGATTGAATTCTGTTTCTGAGAGCACAGAAGTTTAATATTTGACGTAAATAGTCATTACATTTTACAAAGGAAACAATAGAACAAATATTTGAAAAATGAAGGAATAACAAAATGAAAAAGGCTATATACCATGAAAAAGAATCCCTAAGTCTCCAGAGTTTATTAATGAGCTGCAAAATCAAAGGGGGAAAAAAAACCCTGTAAGAGTAGTCTCTCAAAGGATAAATGCATTGTGAATCAGAATAAAAAGTGCCTGATCCTAATGGATAAATGGAAACAGCTAATAATATGAAAGTTTTATTACTAAAATTCAGAAAGAAAACCCCAAACCTGAATTCACATCTCCTTCTTGTTGAAGAATGGTATCAGGGATAATTACGTTTAAAAATTTAAAAATTAGTTTTAAACAGGAGGTTAAAATGAATTTATTTCTGTGAGGTGTAGCAAAAAGTAGAAAGGTCCGTGTATGTTTTATGTGGTTGTGAAACTTGAAGTAATATAGTCTTTTTGAGGCAAACACTGGAAGTAAAGTATGGAGGATATAGAAGTAAAAAAGATATCGTCAGATGAACTTAAGTGTGTTAAATCAACTATGTATGTGATTTACATATATGTGTAAAGCTACATTGTACTCCTCAGTATTTATGAAAACAACTCCTTCACTTTGGCTTTAGAAAGAAATATTAATGTAGTATGTCTGTAGCTGTTTATGTAAACCATACAATCAAATACTATGTTTTTATTTACTTTGTAATTCCTCTCAGATTGTTGTCTTTTTCTCTTAGTGGAAAATATCAGTAGAAATGGATCTTGTTTTTAGCCTTAGGTGTTGGTAAATCTGTCATAAACTTTTCCTTAGTTATAATTTATGACTGTTTATGGGAAAGATATGGACAGAAGTTTCTTGAGCTTAATGCTGTGAAAATCTCTGGGGAAAACATGGTAGAAGAGCACATATTTGACAATCAATTATGTCTTTATTTTTGTTGGACAAAGCAAACATCAATATGGTATATTTTTGTAATATGCTACACAGTTGTAGGAGATGTGCTTACTGATAAATCAGTTATCTTTTTTTTGTCTTGCATATTTATACCTTTGAATCATGCTTTAATATTTTCATTGATAGTGTTTTCAACACTTAGAACACTGAAATACATTTTCTAGGGTGCAAAAGAAATAACACAATTAATAATAAATTCATAAATGGCAAATGCTAAGCTAGGAAAATACTTGTGAAAAAAGTTTCAACGTCAATATTAAAAGTAAAGAACTTTAATTTGGCTATGGTACAACTATAAAACAAAACGATTCAATCAATGTACTGTTAAGGGATTCTCTTACCAAAAATTGGCTACACCCTTGAGTGTTATCTCTCATGTTTCTTTTTCTTTTTTTTTTTTAATTTCTGTCACAAACTATTTCATGAGAGAGGTAAAAATTCAAATAGCTAGGATGCAGGCTTGGCCTGAAATCTGATGTTAGAGCTCGGATCATATTCACTGATAATGTAAGACATTTAGATACTCAGGTAATTAATGGACACATTATTATACACACCAGTGAAGTTGATTGACATTTAAATTGTACAAGAAGTGGAAATCTACATCTCTCTCAGCTGTATGGATTCTTTTGGAAATAGAGGGGGAAAAAATTCTTCTGAACTTTGCTTTTTATATATCTTTATATACCAGCAAAGTTGAAGATACATCTTTTGCAAATATGGAGTTCACTTCTGGCTGGATTGTATACCCAGACTTGGAAAAGAAGAGGAAGAACTCTCATCTGACAATCTAAAAATCTAATTTGCATAGTCCAATTGAAAAGTAAATTTAAAGAGGACAGGGAGGAATAATATCTATTTTCACTGAAAGTTTTTGGTCAGGTTTTCTCCCTTTTTCATAGCTATTCATTTTGACCATTCTGCCCATAGATCCCAGGCAATTGTTAAATTTGAATATATTGTAGCTTTGTCTCTGCTGAAATATGACCTTGTCAGTCTTCTGTGTCCAAACTGTACCAATTTCGCATATTTAAATGATTATCTTTGGGATTTGATTTGCTACAGTCTGCTTCTGGAATAGTTTTTTTTAGTGAAAATTGTTTGAATCGACCACTCAGTGGTTATCAGCATGAGAGTAATCACTGAGAAGAGCTAAGCTAGTGGGTTGTAGGTAATTGTTATAGTTAAAGAATGTGATGCATTTTATTTGTTGCATGCCTTTACAGTTTATTTATATAGATTTCCTAACATATACAACCACTCAAGAGAGGAGGTGTAGTGAAAAGGAAAATGTTGTATATTTGTCATTAATTGAAATGGTAAGGAGGGGAAAAATGGTAAAGAGACATTATCTTTAATAATGAGGTCATAGAATTTATCCAGATTCATTAAATAAAGGAATGAAACTCAAAACATACTGTAATCAAGTAATAGGCAACTCTTGAAGCAGGGAATCAAAGATCCCTTTTAAGACATGAAAATAAAATAAAAATTTATTACTTTTAAAAGCATGGTCAGAATGGAAGCAGAAAGAGTGATCTTCAAGCCACCAAATTATATGACCAGTACCTGAAGTAACCTTTCAAAATAGCTGGAATATGATTCTTTTGTCTCGCAGAAGTTCAAAGGGCTTGGAAGACCTTGTTCGCCAATCTAAGGCTGTACAAAGTCCTGTTTACACAAACTACACAGTAAGGTATCCAAAGTTAGGATAATTTCTCAGGGTCAGAAATCAGTACAATTTGAAATATTTTATGAATGGGAGAAAGGTAGTCCAGTTTTATAAATTAGATATTTTCTAAAGAATGAACCCCAGGCTCTTTGCTGTTGAAATAAGAACTTGAATGACTGAGCCCTGTAAGTCAAACCAAATTCTTCAGCAGTATTTACTTACTGTGTGGGAGTGATTTACTTCTCTCACTTATCAGAATATATTGAAAGAACATGTGGTAAAAAAACTCAAGGACTTATAAGAAAAATAAGTCATACAGGTTGAGTTTGAACCAAAGTCTAAATTTTGTTTTTATGAAAGAAAACTGAATTCTGCCTTAGGTACTAGAGACACCAGTTGGCAACTAATTCTGTCACCCCTCTTCATTCCAACCATTACTTTAGTTTCCAAATTATTCCATTACATCAAAAATAAAACTGCTTAATTGAAGAAATAAATACATGTAGGATTTACTTTTTTAACCCCAAATTTTAATGAAAACTTCCCTATTTCAGTTTGACTCAATGAAAGCAAGTTTGACAGAATCAGGCACCTACATCTGGACATAAAATACTCAATCAGGCAAAAACAGCATGCAAAACTGTTCATGTTCTTTATACCTTTAAGTAACTTAGGTCTTTATTTTTTCAAAGTTTGGTAGTCTTTTGTAATAACTTGGGTCTATTAACAACATTGGAATAAAATTACAGGAATTTGAGAAGCAGGGGATGCATCTTATTTACAGAACAAAATCAAACCCACAAAAAAACCCCCACAACCCACAAATACTGTTGATCTGATTTATTTAAAATAAAACAGTACAATATAGCATCTCCAAAGGTGTTTTGAGTATGATTCCTCTGCAGGTAGCAGTTTTGATATACCACTTGAAAACACAGTCTGTAGGACACTTTAAAAGAGACTTTGCAAGAGTTATCAAAAGTAAACTGATTTTATCAGTGCGCTATATGACTTTGCTCATTCATACAGGCTGCGTTAGAGAAGGAATGGCTAACTCTAGATTCCACCCGTTTCCCTTCAAAAACACTCCTGCTCTCAAACCAGCTGCACTGGCCAAAGGTAACATGTCACAGAAACATCTTAGTCTTCAGTCTTTATTCATTCCTTAAGGATATGCTATTCTGGGGTGATTAATACGACAATCTAGTGACTTGAAAAACACAATTACTTTTAGAGGTCTCAGACTTCCTCCTCATCTCCAGATGCAATTTTTCTTTTAGATTTTCTTTCATTTGCCTAGTTTTTCTTTATTTTGGATTTATTTCAACACTTTACTTCACAGTAGCAGAAAAAAAGATGATGTGCTTCATCTGCACATTTGGCAATGGATTAAAAATTGCTAGTTGACAAACTACTTTAAAAGTACTACGATCTGCATTATATGACAACAGCTGAATGTTTTCAGAACAGCTAAAGGTCATCGAACTGTAATGTCTGCTAGTTATTTGATAAACTTTGAAGTTTTAGCTTTTTGTTTTGGTAGGGTTTTCTATTCTTGTTACAAGCACAGTATTACTAGTGTTTTATTTACTGCAATTAAGACAAAGGGGTCTTATAAATGTATAATTCATTATATTTTGGGACGTTAAGTGTAACTAAAGTCACCTTTTTGTCCTAGTTAGTTGAAAGTAAGGTCTGTAATGGGCATATCACCATTAAGAATAATTTCAGTTATAGTAATAGCCTCTACAAATTCCAGTGCAGGTTTTCCTGCACGTTTTAAACTCAAGCTTACAGGAACCGTCAGCTGCATCCTTTTCTTTGTCTTACTTAGAAGTTTTCTAGGCCTTCAGATTCCAGTGAACATTCAAATAGTTTGCCATTGTCACCCCAAGAAGTTTGGCAGTGTGCTAACAGACCACATTCATACTCAGCAGAAAATATCCATTTTCATAGCAGGTAAGTTAAATAATGTATTTTTAAAATTATATTTAGTTCATTAGGGTTTGACAAAAGTTAAAAGAAGAAAAAGAGGCTATTTTCTGATGCTTTTACTACTTTTGGTTAATGTGATATTACTGGTGTTAAAATGTATTTACTTGCTAAAACCAAATATATTAAATTCAGTTATTTTTCATTGACTAAGGATTAAGAATATAAGAATATATATGTTTTGTTTTATTTATCTAGATTTGACTAGAAATCATAAAGCTTCTATTTTTTCACATATATGACAAGATATACATTGAAATAGAGATTTTGAAGACTAGATAAAGATTAAAAGAGATTTCTTGTACAGCTGTGTTCTGTGAAAAGGCTGAAATATGCCTCAAGTAATTGAAATATAAACATTTCAAATTGATGGCAGACTTTTATTACTCTCCAAGATAAAACCCCCATGGAATATTAAAAGAAATTTTTTAATCATTTCCAAGCTTCAAAAGTGCCTTTAAAAGGCACAAACAAGTTGCAGAATAACAAGACTGCAAAATAGTCACCCGAGACCCTTGCTTATTTACCTCCTTTTCAGTACTGCTCTTATACTTTGTTTCCAGGTCAGGGATGGGAATAATGTCACAGCTTTCTGACTGGAAGGAAAAAAAGGAATTTTTATTTATGTCTGAAAAAGAAGAGAAAATTTCAGAAGAATGGTATGTTAAGCTATTTTGCTTACCTAGTGATTTCTGGAATAGGTATAGTATACTTGGCTGCTGGTGCTTCCTTTTTCTAAGTTCCTCCTTTCAAGAATATCTGTTTTCTACCAAAGTAAAAATTATTGTAATTACTTTTACAAGTGCCTGGGAAACCATCTTAATAAGTTGCAGTAATGTAATGTTAAGAATTGCAGCTATCTCTGTAATTCAGAAAGTTTCATACCATGCATAAGTACTATACACTGGTATTCTTTTTGAAAAGTGTATTATACAATAATATGCAGCTGGTGTAACATAATACATGTGAAATATTTAGTAAGTTATTTTCTTTCCCTAGGGGTTTTAAGGATATTTCTACTGCACAGCTAATGCTGAAGAGGGCCCATAAAATGAACCCTAAAAAATATAGTAATAAAAGTTTAGGTAAGTCAAGAGTTAAAATAATGGTTATATTGATGTAATTTTTCCATTCTTAAATCTCAAAGCAGTGTCTCTTTTAAAAAGTTTGCTTGTACAACATTAAACATTAATTTGAATAAAGCTGGAGTGTGATTCACTAAAAACAATTTAAATCAATTTGTTACAATGATAAAATACTCAGATTTTAAAAAAAATTCTACTGGATTTTGAAGTTGAATATTTGACGGCTATGCGAAACAGAAATTTTGTTTCTTCCTGTTTATGTATCTCTTTTTCTAGATGTGAAATTTATATTTCTGCATTTTATGCTTCTTGTATTTTCCTCTTGGGGAAATCTTAGGTTAAAATTATTGACTTGTGCAAGATCTATTTATGAAAATGACAGTTTGACACATATGAAATAAAGTAATTTTTCTTAAATATTCAATGTGGAAATAGATAAAGCTTATCTAGCTTCTCTGTAAGTGTCTTCTGGTTCTTCTCTGATACTTCTTATGTCAATGAATGTTTCTTGGAATCATTAATTGTTAGTATGATATGCTAATATAAATGTTACTGGAATACATTAATAAAAATACTAGTCAGATATTGCTAGTATAAGAAACATTTAAATATGTAAGAGCCTGGTTGACAATAGGACCTAGCATTAAAGGTCTTTGGAAAATGTACCCTTATTTACATATATTTTGTATCACAAGCTACAGTTAATTTTCCTCTTCTGCATAACTTTGCAAAACTCTTCTGTATGAAGTTTTGAAATTACTGAAAGACATGTTGCTTTTGGAGGGAAAAAAATTCAGCCTACAGATATAGTTAAACAAAGTGTTTCTCTGTATAGTTTTTTCTACTTTAAATACTTTAAGACTAAATATGACAAAAAAGATCTGTAATAATAATAAAAATAATAATAAAAAGGGAGAGAGAAAAAAACCCATGTAATCAGCAAACCATTCTTTGTGGAAAAGAGAATATATGGATAAGAGATTAAAGTTAATTTATTTAAATCTTGATAGCTTTCCATGGTGCCCTACCATGTTACCTTACTAAAAAAAAAAAAAAGTAATAAGTATGTGCAGCTGAAGTTTTTTTACTTATATTCCATTTTGTGGCCTCTGTATAATTTTTCAGTGAATAGAGCTTATTAGGTTATATCATCTTTTCTCCATATGCTCTCTGTTTTATGTTAATAGGAATTAATCCAGTCATAAATGTCTGATTGAGCATATCAAATTTACTATCCTATTTTTGTTGTAGTTTTAATGGATTTTTTGGATATGTTTATATTCACTTTGTTCAGATTATTCAATATGGTGTATGGGTAAGCTTTTTAATGTATCACTTGGAATATTCTCAAGGTATATCACTAGTTTTAAAAAAATAAAATAATGTTTACCCAATGTTTTTACAGTTTCAAATTTTCTCTTCTTGAAACTACCTCATATAGAATGTTTTTGTTTTTCTGAGTATTATGTCAAGTACAGAAATAACCTGTATGTATAATTTACCTATATGGAGTTCTCTGTCAGTCATTAAAATCACAGGGTTTTTTTCAGATGAGCAGGAAGAATAGTTTTTAGAGCCAAAAAATATGACTGAAAATATTCCACTCCATCCCAAAGATTATCAAACCACCTATTCTTTCTCATACAACACACTGACAAAGTCAGTCTTTCCTTGGTCAGTAAGGACCAAATGGATATTATCAATTAAAACAAGGATTTTTATATTAAGCTGATCTTAGAACTCAGATGTTGTACTAAAACAATGATCCCAATCAAATATTCCTCATGTGAAAAGATCTCCACAAACATAATTATGTTTTACATCAGCTACAGCCTCTGAAGTGGTGATAGTAAGTTGGGGTCTTTTTGAGGGTCTGGTTGAACGGAGGGGCTCTACAGCATTTAAATTAGAGTAGATATACCTTATGCTGAGGCTAGCCAGCTCCAGATCAGGAAACTGTAACCAGACCCATTAGGCTGCCAGTATCTTTCTTGGATCTCTGTGTGGTACAGCTCGTGGTAGATTACTTGTAGCAATTCCAGTATAAATAGGGAGAGAGTTCACAATCTTAGGCAATTGCTGTGAGTTTAACCATACCAAAGTAGGAACTCCATAGAGTTCCTTTATTCCTTCTAATATTTAAAAGCAGATTGAAATTGATCTGAATAAGTAGGTGTCAACATTGTCTTGTAATGTTTCCATAGAAATTACCATCCTATTGCCTTCATCTTCACTGAAATGAGGTTTATTTATCTTATACTTACTGAAGTTGCATATGAAATGTTGTAGTTTTAGCATTGTTATTTCTGTTCTTTCTTTTGAATTTCCAGGTCTTCAGTGTTATAATTTCAACTGTTTCCTTTTTAGCTTTCTGATTTAGAATAGTTGAAGGTATGCTAACTATGATAAAATAATTTTGTTAGTGGTAAAGTTTCATACTCTCTAGAAAGTAACTAACCAGCATCCACTTAAAAGTGGATATTATAAGGTATAAAGAAGCAATTTTTCATGTTATATTCATTTAGTACTACACATCTGACTTAGAAGCAAAACTTTAAGTTCTGAGAAAAAGCAAAGCAACAACAACTGTAAAGGTTCTAGACATAAATAAATTATAAGCTATTAACAAATAAACTGATAGCTTTTATGATGAGATTTCAGTATAATCCCAAACATCTTTTATGTGCTATTGATCATTCTGTGGTAAGGATCTGATTACTTGTGGGTAATGATAAGGTATTGATGAATTTTCTAGGAACAAATTAGCTGTCAGAGTATGTTGTCTGCTTCCACATGCTATCGAACTCCTTTGCCTTAAACCTGAGATTCACAAATGCAAAGTGTTAAATCATCTTGCATTCAGAGAGTTTTACAGTTGCTCTTTAATATTGTCAAGATGTCTGCTGGATTGGAACTTTAACTGGACAGCTGTGAACAGCTTTGATTCTTAACATACTCAGGTGTGGGAATTTATTCCTTTTCATTTTACATCTAAAACATTTGTCTTCTCCTAGTGCAACAGTGATGGGATTCATTTGATAATTACAGAAATCCACATCTGAGCTAGTCATCTAGATTGTTTTATGAAAAGAAGTTTCCTCTTAAAACATAATTAAAAAACAGGCTACTTGAGTCTCACTGTTAAAGCACTTATGGTTCTCCATTGCCGAGACACAAAACCTAGAGTGACTTTCTGAAGGACAGAGTTAAAATGTAGATATGTAGAAGTAACTGAGAAGTATCTTACCTCATATGTCTGGCCACATACTTTCTCAGTAGAGAAAAAAAAAATGGAAAATACTAGCAAGTGCACTGAATCCTGTGGTTTGTATTACAAGGAAGAGCTTAAAGTAGCATAACCTTATAATAGGGAGTGATTCAGTTAAGGCTTATATTGCAGCACACCAGTCCCACCAGCTAATGACCTTAAGGTCTGTTATGCCCTAATCCACTACAGTTATGTATGCTTGTTTATGTAGTTAAATAAAGTTGGGGCCTATATTTTAATAATACCAAATGTATGCTATTTTTACTATACAGTAAGATAATACAAAAAGCGCGGGCAAGAAACCAGAAAATTTTCAGCCAAGTAAAACTGGCATAATGTCAGAAATATTTCTGTTTATCATGGGTTCATAAAATTCTATACAAATTCTAATTCAAAATCTAAATAAAGCAGTCATTAATGCACCTCACTGTGCTTTAACATTAAGTGTCTGTGACTCATAACAATCCTAGCTTCCTAAAGATGTCTTGGTACAGCAGTACAGAATTTCTTGCTTAACTTGGAATTTCCTTGTTTCTGTGAATTTTATATTAGCCGCTGAAAGTTCACTTCTTTTTCTTTTAAGATGGCTGAAAGCCATGTCTTACTTTCAGCTTGTCTCTCTTACACTGCTGTAGTACTTCTTGTTTAACCTTTTCCTCTCCAAAAAATAGTCTCTTCTCAGCTCATCAGGCCCACCCAGCACAGGTTTAGAAAAGGCAGGTCCTGCTTCTATGACCAGGTAACCTGCCTGGTGGATGAGTGAAAGGCTGCGGTTATAGTCTACCTGGAGTTCAGTAATGTCTTTGATACTCTCTCCCACAGCATTCTCCTTGAGAAGCTGGTTGCCCATGGCTTGGACAAGTGCACCCTTTGCTGGATTAAAAACTGGCTGAATGACTGGGCTCAGAGAGCGGTGGTGAATGGTGCCACATCCAGTTGGCTGGACAGTCACTAGTGATGTCCCCCAGGGATCAGTGTTGGGCCCAGTCATGTTTAATATCTTTATTGATGATCTGGATGAAGGGATCACAGGCACCCTCACTAAGTTCACAGATGACACTAAGTTGGTTTAGAGTGTTGATCTCCTGGAGGGTAGGAAGACTCTACAGCAGAGGGATCTGGACAGGCTGGATCGATGGGCAGAGGCCAGTGGTATGGGATTCAAAAAGGCCAAATGCCAGGTCCTGGACTTGGGTCACCACAACCCATGCAGAGCTACAGGCTTGGGGAAGAGTGGCTGGAAAGCTGCCCAGCAGAAAAGGCTCTGCGGATGCTGGTCGACAACCAGCTGAACATGAACCAGCTGTGTGCCCAGGTGGCCAAGAAGGCCAAGGGCATCCTGCCCTGTATCAGGAATAGTGTGGCCAGGAGGACCAGGGAAGTGATTGTCTTTTACTACAGGAAAGACATTGAGGTGCTGGAGCGTGTCCAGAGAAGGGCAACAAAACTGGTGAAGAGTCTAGAGAGTAAGTCATATGAGGAGAGGCTGAGGGAGATAGGGTTATTTAGCCTGGAGAAAAGGAGTCTCAGGAGAGACCTTATCGGTCCCTGCAACTACCTGAAAGGAGGTTGTAGCCAGGTGGGGGGCAGCCTCTTCTCCCAGGCAACAAGTGACAGGCAAGAGGAAATGACCTCAAGTGTTGCCAGGGGAGGTTTAGGCTGGACATCAGGAAAAGTTTTTTCACTGAAAGGTATTTAAGCATTGGAGCAGGCTGCACAGGGATTTGGAGGAGTCACCATCCCTTGAAGTATTCACGGAATGATTGGATGTGGCACTTAGTGCTATGCTTTAGTTGGCATGTTGGTGTTCAGTCAAAGGTTGCACTTGATGATTTTGGATTGCTTTTCCAACCTTAATTATTCTGTGATTCTATGGTAATTCTTGATGCCACATAGGTTGGAGACAAAAAAAAAAGGAAGGTAAAAAGCAGCTGAAGTGGGCCTTGTTCACTAGAAGCAGAGCACAATAAAAAAGATATGTCACAGAGGTCAGCAAATATTTTTTAGTTTGTGTTTAGAATTTCAGACAGCAATGGAATCATAATTAAAAAATGAAATAAAGAAAAACCAACCAAAAACTTAACCCACCTCCTTCAAAACCTGCAAGCCCAAAACAGGTGATCTGACTTAACAACAGTCAGGATAAAAATTTGGTGTATATTATTAATCCTTGTTACACATTACATAATTTACCATTGCTGTACATTTTCTTAGTAGCAGAAAGAAAGCTACTTTTGTTGTGACTGTCTATTCCATGTAGCAGTATCATCTGAGAACTCCAGCCATAGATTAGCTGGAGTTCTAATTGCTGTTCAATTATGGAACAAAATCTGGTCTTACATCCAAATTAATTTACAAATTGAATTATCTTATAGATAAGCATTTGTTGCTATATGTTGCTGTGTGCTACTTTGATTTATCAACCCTTTAAAGTTGTCACAGTTGTACTTGCGTTGTCCTAGTTACAGATATTGTGCAACAAAATGAACGACAAACATTTAAATTTTTCAGTTTCGATATTATCGAGAAGTTGTTCAGAAATGTGGTGCCGGATCAGGCAGTAACTATTCCCTCCATATTGTTTCCATAACATTTCTTGTGTTTGTCCAACTTAACTTCTATATTTGGAGGCAGCCAAGCAATGTGCATTAAATTACCTCCCTGGTTTATAGATTGCCAGCACAGATCATCATCTAATAAGCCACATTTAAATCAGTATGCCAGAATCCAGTAAGATATTTGTATGATTTTGAACTATTGGACTCTTTTGCAGTTCTCTGTGTGAAATCTAAAACATTTGATTGCTTGTCATCAAAGCATACATGCAGCTCATTTCCCTAGTTCACTAAGAGACTGAAAAGCACTAGTATTATGAAGTAATCTATGTAATATTGCCTACATTTTGGACTAAATAAAGAAAAGGACTCATTTTTAATAACAAAAGAGCTGTAGGCTATGGTTGAGGTGATCCAGGTAGGTACAAATTCGAGTAGTCTGGCACTGTGTTAAATCCCTGTAGATTATTTAAGTTATTTTGCAAAGATTCAGAGATAAATCTGCTGATAGAAATCTCTTAGAAGAACAATTTCCATTATTTACCCCTCTTCTTGGTTCACGGACCTTCTTTACTGCTGATATCTTTGTGCACAGATAAATGTTTGGAAAATCGAGTTTGGCACTAATAACTTTGTGTGACTTCACCCAAAATCCATGGTATAACTGAACTTTGGATTTGTTGGTGTTTAGAATAGAATTGGGTGGGAGGTTGAATTAAGGAAAGATGACATTTTTAAAAACGCTTGGAACAATGTCGATAGACCCACATAGGAAAAAAATGTGTAATTTCAGGAATTATTTTAAAGTAATCTAAAATACTTTGGAATCTTCAATTGCATTTTGTCTTAAGAGGTTTTAATTGATTTTGTCACTTTGTATTTGGTCTTCTATTGAAGAAAGACACTGTTTTTTCTAACTGGCATAAAGCTGAAAGAAGTTAGAAGTCTTTTTATCAACACTGTATGCTGAATGTTGGGAAAATTACAATTATAAATAATTTTATCCTGTACATTTTTATCCATGTGTAGGACTTATATGACCATGTATCTTACAACTATAGAAAAGACAATACTAATTCATACTTTACTTAAAATACTTTTTGTAACTTCTGTTATCTAAAATTTCAGAGAGAACTTTTAAAATACAATTTATTACTATTTCAAGGTATTTTTAGCACAAATCTTACTGTGATTTACTGTACCAAATATTTACTACCCTGAAGAACATTAGTCTGCTACTGATTTGTTTTTTAGTTGGAAGACATGCAAAGTAAGGCTACTTTATCCATTTACACAAAGTGAAAATATCTACAAGCCTGGTAATCCAGTTTGTGAATGAAGTGATCTCATTATCAGAATCATTCTATTCATCTACCTTTAAAACTAATGGAGCTAATAATTATTTTTTGTGCTTCCTGGATCATTTCATTAATTATTTCCCTCCCTACTTGGCACAATTCCTTCATTAGTCAAGCTTGTTGCTTTGTAAGAGATTAGCACCATTAAGAACATTCTGTCAACCACATGCTGCTGCAGTGTGGGCTGACCAAGAACACCGTAACATTCGGATGAGTTTTGTCAATACGTTATCTCTTGAAGTGCCACACCCCATTAGACAACTTCTCTGAGCTTAGAAGGCAAACTTACATACAATATGCCTGCATGTGTCAAGACAGCATTCTCTGGAAAAAGTTGAGCTTCTAGAATCCTTTTAAGTTCCATTAGTTTGTAGTTGAATTGTCTACTACAAATATAGAGTTCTAATCAAAACCAAATTTACAAATTATTGTTAAAATTCATAAGAAGTTGCCTACCAACTTAACAGGACATTCTAATCCTTTATTTCTAGAAATAAGAAAACAAACAAACAAACAAGCTACTTACTTTGCTGCATTATTATAGATTCTCTTATGAACTCTCTAAATAAACACTAAAAAGGTCACGTAACAGGCTCAAAATGAAGCACCAGACATAAGTAGTCATTTAAATCTATTTTGTCTGAATGCTCGAGTCTTTCCATAACCTCTGTTTTCCTGCTCTGTCTGTTCTGGCAGTGTCTCACATACTCATTTTTGCTACACTTGTATTCTCTGTGAAAATTTAGATCCTTCCCTTGCCATATCAACCTTCCTGATAAGCTCCACTGCTTTTTTTCTCCTTGTTATTAATTTCTACCCTTTCAGACAATTTGTAGTCACCTTTGTAGACAAACTTCTTCTGTGTCATCGTTCCTCAGATATTGTCAAGAGTGGATATATCTACTTGGGCTATTGTCTTCTTTTAACCATGTCAAACATATTTCTTTTAGTTTTTCTTTGGCTTTCTTTCTGTTACTCATGTTATCATGCTCAGTGACTTACATACACAACCCTATATGCTTTTACTTGTCATTGTGCATCTGCTTTTGTTTCTATATTCTTTTCAGTCCCTTTTTTTTTTTTAATAACTGGCAGTTTATTCTGCAGTGTGCTCAGAATTTTCACATTCCTTCTAATGCACTGTTTCCCTTAAGCTCCTACTTTCCTCCTATGCCAAGCAAACAGTTCTTAGTTCACTTCAGAAATAATGTGTGAGAATCACCTCTCTTGACTTGTGGGTTTTACATCAGTTTACCTTTTGTTAATTAAACTTTATATTTTTCTACCAGTGTAGGAACATGTCTTATCTAGATTTATATACAATTCTGTGCTCATCTTTGCTTCTTTGCAAAGTTTTCAAAATAATAGTTAAGAAACTAATCAAGATTTCATATTTTGGCATATAGATGAATCTATAGACTTCTAGGGTATTTTTTTTATTTCAGTTAGGATGGGACATGGAGGAAGACTAGATTATTATCTACAAGTTGAGCCAGAAAAAATAAACTGCCTCCTTAATATTTTTTAGATATATATGTCTTGATTTAGACTGCTGAATAATTCTGGATCAAAGCTTTTGGAAATACTGCTTGGCATGCATCCTGTTAATATTTTTACTTTAATTTCAAGCTTTAAAACTAGATTTTTTAAAAAATATTTTCTGCAAATGTATGCTTTAGAGTTTATTTTTAATTTGGAGATGAGCAAACTAAAAGATCAACAGTGTTAAAGTCCTGCACAATAGTGACTTTGATTCTCAGTCGCATGTGTATTTATATTGCTTTATTTAGAAAGTGTAATCCTTTGTGAATATATAACCTACTTTTTAAGATATTTTCATTTATTAAGTGGCTAAAAGGTGAAAAATTGCTTGAAGGAATGAATGAGCCAGGTCTGACCTTTGATTTTAACTTGTTCTTGTCATCTAGACCCAGCTGTGCGCCTGGCGTTGTTCAAAAACAATGAAAATAAACATCTCCCTGTGAAATCACCAAGGAAGACACAGCCTATAAATGCTGGATACTTTGAAGGTATGAACAAGTATTTCACTTTATCCCAATGCATATAAGCATATATATCTTGCAATCTTTTAAGCAAACCTACTTGAAATGTAAAACAATATGCACAAATAGAAGAAAGCAGAAGTTTGATGTCCTTATCTGTTTCTGTGTATCTCAAGTTACAGCAGCAAAACATTTCAATTTCAATTCATTGTGGAGGGCAGAGGGTGCTCCTAGAGCTTAATTCATATGGAGCTGGAACCTAACTTATTTATTTATCATTTTTATTATTAAATCTTCATCATAAAAAATGTCAAAGCATGTCACAAGCGTATAAAATACAAAGCTTTAGAATAAAATTTTATAAATGAAATATCCCTTTAAATTCTTCATTTCATTGTCACCTTTTCTCAAGCTAGCCATTAATTCCTGACAATCCTTAATGTGTTTTTAGGAAGCTACTTTCATAGATATTCCCTAAAAAAACACCACTTGACATAAGATGAGGAAAGAAGCTTCAGCATGTAAATATAAAATTTGTTTTCAAAAAATATTTAAATACTAATGTAACTCTTTCACTGTTGAAATTCATGCTCAAACTATCCTTGGTTTCTGTAAAAAGGTCCTTCTTAAGAAGATTATCGTCTCCAGAGACATCGTTTTGATTCCTTTTGCAACTCAATAATGTACTCGGAAAGTCCTCACCTCTATCTTTTTATCTTTTTGAAAGACATAGTCATATGCTGCCTGATCTATTCTCAATTCTACAAAGTAAAGTTACAAATGATACTGTATTAACATTCACTGCATGAGGATAAAAATTAGAACATGTCTGAGACAGGTGTGAAATCAATCTCAATATACCTGAAGTGCAATTCGATCAATTAACCTAACTATATGAAAGCCCAGATTTGCCTAACATTCATAAGCCCATGCTCATATTTGTTTAGAAACAAATCTTGGTGAATTCTGAAGAGGAAATATTTTTGCACTATTATTGCCTTGTATCCAAACATGAATTTACCTTGACTATAGGGAGTCTGTGTATACTGTGACTGATTGAGCATTCCCACTGTCTCATGTACGTTCCTGTGGCACATGCTTATATATGTCAGAATGTATCATATGCTGAAGAAACAGGACATGCAGAGTGCCTGCAAAACACTGGATGTCCAAGCCTATAAACAGTAGTGTGAATGTTCAAAACCATGTCAGAGATAAGCTTGTTTAAAAGTTCAGTACCCTAAAGTCAGTGTAGGTTTAGTTTAGCTTTCCTGCCTGGAGACATTTCGCTTCGTTTTTAAAAGCCAATGTATGCATACTGAAATTACTTCTTGAATCTATGGAGCGTAGGTAACAAGGAGATCAGATATCAAAAGGCAAGCACATTAGTGGCATTCTCGAGTATCTTTCATTTCAATGACCATTGTACTCCTTTGGCCAGCTAATAAACAGAGATTTTTTTCACCAGTCATGGATGCTCACATGCAATCTGCTGAACCTTCAATTCAGACAATGCTATTCTGTTTGACCTAAATATAAAATTGTCCTTCTACCAGAGACATTGCTAGCTCAGATGGTATGTCCAGAAAATACTAGGTTGTGAATTAGAAGCAGAGTGCAACACAGAGCATTTATGTATGTGAGATACCATCAGACAGAACTAGGAGTTTCTAAATTTAGATTTGGATAACACTTTGCATGTTATCTACTACAGAAAAAAGCAACTGCATGATAATTTCACAGAGGTGTGTTATCAGTTATTTCTTCCCTTGTTTCCCATTCCCCCTCTCTCACCTTTTGAGCGTTTCTTCCTCTTTTGCATGGAATAGCTTTCTTTGGGTCTGTTCTGCAATGGGAGTTCTTTCTGTAATAAGGTAGTATCTTTTCACTCTGTATCCATAAATCTTGTGGATACCATATATTAAGGGAGAACACAGACCTGTCCTTTGCATGGTGGAAATAAACTTCCTCCATTCAAACCCCTTAACCTTCACCAATGGATAGTGAGTCCTTGGGTAGAAAATTTGAAGTCCAATCCATCTCCTTCATAAACAACTAAATAAAAAAAATTAAAAAGGCACATTCTATATATTCCTTCTTTATTTCTTTAAATTGGGAAATGGGGGGGAAGTCATATGATCAACAGAAAGCCAGCAAGTACACATGTGTTATCTGTTAAATAACAGAATCACTGCTTTTGAAAGGGGATGCCCTAGGAAGTGAAACAATTAGAACAGTTTTATATTTTCAAACTGGAACACATCATGGTAATGAATATTTAAGAAGTAATCTAGTTAAAATGTATGATGAATTTCTTTTGTCTTTGTTATGTCTTTAGTTTTTGTGTAAAAGTACAAATAAGACAAAAAAGAATAAAAAGGCATGAGGTATAAAACTAAAGAGTGAAAAGGAATGAGTTTAATATCTGATGCTTGTGTGTTCCTGAAATTATTAGTCTGTTATAATTTGCCTTCTCATTTTCCTCTTACAGAAGTTTTGGTAAGCAGATATGCAAAATGTTGGTAACAAATTTCAAAAATTTTGCATAACTTTAATCCCATAGGATAATTCACATATCTTTAATTTGACATACACATTGTAGGAAAATACATTTTCAAAACTTGAGCAACATAATAAATTTTTACTAAATTTTGGAAGAGTCATCATGCTTTACTCACTGATATTAGAAAAATGCCCACAAGGGATCGTTATTGCACATTTGTATCACAATAGCACATAAAAGTTAGTCAGAGCCCCTTTGTATTACACACTTCATCAACAGCATGAGGAAACATTGTTCTGGCAGACAAGAGCTTACCATTTAAAAATACAAGGAACATGTGAAAGCACAAACCATGGGAATGTAATTCACTGCGTCTTAGTGGATATGTACATGTGTATACATGTGTATGTGTCAATACATATACATACAATATATGTGTTTCTGGTCACACAAATATATAAGCAAATACCATGAGTATAAGTAGGTATAATAATTCAATAAGCATAGCACTTAGGCCTTTTTATTTGTGTATTTTGAAAGGAAAGTAAATTATGAACGATTATTCTCTGTGTAATTACTAGTATCAAAATGCATTTTGTAATCCTAAAACATTCTATCAGATGCTGTTTCAGATTTTTTAAAATTAATTTAATGCATGTGGTCATTGTATAATAGAGATTCATTACAACTATTTAAATAAGTAATATATTTGAGTCATGATTTTGTATTGTGACATTAACTTGAATAGGTTGTAAAGTAAGCCACAGAATATGCAAATGTAAATATGTATTTACTGTTTCTCGTAACAAACTATACCCTGATCAAAAACCTGAAGACAGATGAAAGCCTGACTTGATGTACTTTCACTTCTCATAATTTGCTGGATGTTTTCTGGGATTATGTATGTTACAGTGCTTTCTTTGGTATGTTTCCATCTTGATTGTTGAGTTTCAGTTAGTGCCAGGTACATGGCAAACAAAATATGCCTGCTTTAATGAATATTCTGTTTTAATGAATATTCTTGGAGATTTTTTTGTGGGTTTTAGATGGTGACATTTCAAAGATCTCAAGCTCCTGGAAACTTTATAAGGAACACAGATAATTGTCATACTTTCCTATTCTGCATCAAAACATATTTTTTAGAAAGCTTTATGACTGCTTCTTCTCTTTTTGTCTGGAGGCTGCTCCAGTTATTAGTTTAACGTAAAATAGTTTTGACGATTTTGGATAGAGTAGATGAGGAATTGAAGGAAGAATCTATCCTTGACTCCATCTCTTGGGCAGTTCCAATTAGTCCTGGCTGAACATGTAAGAGAGCATCTCTGCCATCTGTGGGTCTGTAATTACAAGATCTGTAATTTCATTTACACAGAGGAAGGATACTGATTTTTCCAACCAACAGTGTGAATGCTTAGTCCCAGTACAGCAACTCAAAACTAAAGAAGGAGCCCTAAGGCCTAACACATTGTTTTTGCTACGAGCTTTGGGAACAGTATATGTCTTTTTGGGTCCTCTTTGATCCAGCTGCCTCAGCAGTTTTGGTGGGTTATCCAAATAACATTTTTCAGTGGAATGGGAAGCTGGATTCCAATCTGCAGTAGATCAGCTGAGAGTCTGATCAAACTATCCAAGTATTATTTGTATATGATTCCCTTCATTTCACAGAATTTCATAGAATGTTCTCTACTTAATTTTGTAGGTCAGGTGAATTATTGGCATATATAGTATATCTATTTTTAGTCATATCCATATCCATCAGTGAAGTGGAAACAGTGTACTGTGACCACCCAGAAACGTGCACAATGATTTATGCCTGGAACTTTAACTATTTTAAAAATATGTTGGACTGTGTTGTCAAGATATGTTTGCTGTAGTTTGGGAACCTGTAGTTCTAGTTGGCAGTACTGTATTTCCTGTCATTTTATGCTCATTGGTGACTAAAGAAAATGTAATGGATATAATGTTAAGACAGATTTCATCAATACAAATTTGATAATGAATAGGTTATGCTTTCTCAGGTGGCTTTTAATTACAGCAGTATATTTATTCATTTCTGTTTAAATTGTCAGTAGAAATAACATTTATTTTTCAAGAATAAGAGGTAAAATGAGCTTGTGATTATGTCATATGATTGGAAGATAAATATCAAGGAATCTATTTAATCATCTGTTTTCCAGTTGATAGTTATATATAATTATGAAACTCCTTGTAGTGTAAAGTGAAAAAAATTGCAAAAAATTCTTATATATTATTACTACTAGCGATAATTAAAAATGCAAATGTGAGACTTCAGAAAGTGGTACTTTAAGGTTATCTTTTTAGTTAATTTTGTGAGTTCATTACAATATTGTTACATAATGATTTTCTATATTACAAAATATGAATACATTGAAGAAAAGGTATATGTGGTATTTAATAGAATTTATATTGATTCAAATCACTGATACTTTTAAATATCTGTATGACAGTTAAGAGAAGGTATTGAGACTGTAATGCTAATACTCATCTTTTTACAGACTTTAAATGTTTTGATGTTTGTTATTTAAGAGCATTTAAAAAGACAATGAACTATAACTAATAATTTGTGTTACTGTTTTCACCTTTTAGAAATTATCTATTTTCAAGGGCATCAACTCCCAGGAACAGTATTGTTTGTAAACATCCATTTCTAAATTAAGTCATCTTTTATTGAACTGTGGTCTGTAAAGGATTAATAACCACATTTGAAATCTGGCTTGCTGCAATTCTATGACTTGAATTGCCATATTTACATTAAAATCTAATTATTACATATCTCCCAGACTTTAAATTTGTATGCCGCATTAGGGAAGAAGTTTCTAAACCATACAGCACTGACAAAAATGACAGAATAATGCATTTTGACATGTGATGAAAATGTGTTACAGGAACCTGTATTGTGGAAGGGGATCTGTCTTTTAAAATCAGAATTCTGTGGCTTTGTTTCTTATTATTTAGTTTGAGCTCGCACAACAGAACTCTTGCATTGAAATATTTTCTCATTTTAAGGAATTAATGGCTCTCCACCAGCCCTTAAACATGTAAAATGAGTAGGTTACTTGTGTCCAGTACATCCAAAAAGAGCCAGGATAAAATAAACATAAGGAGTTGGATATCTTGGAAAAAATCTGTCATGGGTTTGGGTTAATCATCTCCAGAAGAAATTCAACTTGATGCCTGAAATGTAAGACTTCTTGGAGAAAGCAGTAAAGCCTGAGGCAGTGTTGATCTGAAGGACTGCTCTCCATGGGTCAGAGCTGCTCTGCTGGCAGAGTGCAAACCCAGTTCACAACAGCGGTACACTGAAAAGTTGTAAAAGACTGCAGGGGCCTTACAGTGCACGCACTCAAGCTTTGGTTACATACTTCTAGTGGCCCAGTTTCTTATTATAAAATAAAACTGAAAAATAAAATCTGTGCCTAATTTTCTAGCCTCCTGTCCATCAATGATAGTGTAGGATTTTTTCAGTATTTGTGGAATGAAGCAATCCTGAAATTATGTTGAAAATAAATATGTAAAACATCATTTATGTGTGTTTATGCAGTGCACTTCAGTGTCTGAATATTTATAAATGCTCTAGCCATATGGCATTTTTATTAATATTCTTGTTTTTTACATTCAATTACAAAACCTAAGCAAAGCAAAAGAAAACAAAAAGAAAACAATTATCTATTAGCTTGAAGTTCTCGAACAGGAGGTATTTGCCATGTATACATACCAACTTACTATTATGAATTTTCAATGTGATTCTAGTCTTCAGGGTTCATAAATTCATATGTTAAAGGTTTCTGACCACAGATTTCACCTGCCTGTGTACTATCTCTTTGTTCTTGACTCTGCTATTTTACAGACTGTTGTAATTTGTGGTGTTACAAGGATTCTTTTAGTGCGTCAGATTTAAATGTGGTCTCTAAGCTAGCAAGCATGATTTTCCAGCAAACTTGCAAATCTAGGATTTTATACCATGTGTAGGGAGTTACCTGTCCTTTCATAACATAGTAATTTACCAGTTTTTACCAGCCTAAAAGGAACTGCACTTAAGAAAAAAAATCTTACTGTTCTTTTGTTAATAACTACCCAGTGATGACTTCAGTAGGAATGAGATTTCACCCAAAATGTCATCAGAATTGAAAACTATTTTTTCTCCTTGTTGAATAAGATGACATAATAGTTCAGATAGTTTTATTTCCATCTTCTGAGATTCTACCTTTCTTTTTTCTCCTTTCATTGTTATTTTATGTCCAAAATATATGTAGTGTAGGTATCTGCATCTCAGCAATGTACAGGTAAGCAAGTTGATACCACAATGAGATCCACAGCTTTTAATATTGCATAAGGCTATCATTTTAGATTAATAGATCCCGGAGTACCGAAGCATTTCAAATCCTTTTTCATTTGACCATTCAGTGACCTGATAACTATTTCCTGTCCCTAAGTAAGGTCGTGACCCAGGTCTTAGAGTGCAAAAGACAGATAATTTTAGCAACAAGTTAAATCCAAAAGGATTTGGTTGGAGGGGGTAAGGGAGAATAGGTTTGGCTAAATTCCTCTAAAATAAAGTGTTACAGCACTTGGATTTAGCATGTCTAGTTAAAACTAATTGTTGAATTTGCTGCTGTCTGTTTGGATGCCTGGGGAACTGTAGTCAATATTGGTGTGGTTTGTTTATTTGCTTTGCATTTACTGAGCAGTACCCAATATTCTTCTTTACACTTCAAAAAACCAATTGCTAATAAAGAGGTCATTAAATGTGCATTTTCAGATATATTCAAAGCATTTTCCAAAGTGAGTGTTTCAAGCATTAAAATCATATTGCTATGCAAATAGTGTTTTAACATAGGCTACCGAAAGTGGAGACTCTGTCTGTAAAAGTATCATGAATGTTACATTGCACAAATGTTGCTCTTGCAAAAGAATTTCCATTTAGTATGATGCTATGAATAAGGAATATAATGCATCTTTAGAAATATTTTATAGGTACACATCTTGCTTCAGCTAGAATACATGACACATTTCAAGTCACAATTAAAGAAATGTTTCCTTTAGCTATAGGTTTTAATAGCAATAACTCTGCATTATTTTAAACACTTTCAGAGATTAATTAAAGGAAGCCCTTCATACCAGAGCTTTTAATTAATTTGAAAATGTAATTGATTAAACTTCGCTTTAAAGGATTTTTTTTCCTATTCTGTAATGGGAACTATGGTGTACGAAGAATTAATACTATCAATGAGGTCAGAGATCTACAGCATTCCAGAGAGGCCATTTTCATGAGTGTAATGTTAAACACACATTGAAGTATCCTTCTGTTTTTATAACTAATGATGTTATTGTTCAGATACATCATATATTTTGGTAGTGTACAACATTTTTCAAGCAAAATATTAAAATAAGACTCTAAAATTGAAATATAGATATTCAAAATTTTATGCTATTCAGTACTAACAGCAAAATTCTATACCTTTTACAATTTTCATGTAATCTAGAATATTTAATGTGTGGTGAACATAGATGATTTTACAAGGGATTGCAAGTAACTCAAATATTTTAATGAAAATGTAAACTATGCAGTGATATCTGCGTAACTTTTATACTGTTATTTCTATAATGTGCATCTTGCAACTTCATAACTTTGTGATTCAATTCTTATCAAAACATGTTAGCAGTTGCTTGAAATTCATAGGTTTGTGCTGGTTTGATGCATGCACTGCAGATATTTTATCTGTGATATACTTGTGAGTATAAAAAAGGTAGAAATAGTGAATTTTTCAGTTACACAGATAGATAGATAGATAGATAGATAGATAGATAGATAGATAGATAGA